>NC_092155.1:81130457-81161570 GCF_045791955.1 Oncorhynchus clarkii lewisi
AATACAAGAGGAGAGACAGCTACTGTACTGCTGAGTCAATACAAGAGGAGAACCAGCTACTGTACTGCTGAGTCAATACAAGAGGAGAGACAGCTACTGTACTGAGTCAATACAAGAGGAGAGACAGCTACTGTACTGCTGAGTCAATACAAGAGGAGAGACAGCTACTGTACTGCTGAGTCAATACAAGAGGAGAGACAGCTACTGTACTGAGTCAATACAAGAGGAGAGACAGCTACTGTACTGCTGAGTCAATACAAGAGGAGAGACAGCTACTGTACTGAGTCAATACAAGAGGAGAGACAGCTACTGTACTGCTGAGTCAATACAAGAGGAGAGACAGCTACTGTACTGCTGAGTCAATACAAGAGGAGAGACAGCTACTGTACTGCTGAGTCAATACAAGAGGAGAACCAGCTACTGTACTGCTGAGTCAATACAAGAGGAGAGACAGCTACTGTACTGAGTCAATACAAGAGGAGAGACAGCTACTGTACTGCTGAGTCAATACAAGAGGAGAGACAGCTACTGTACTGCTGAGTCAATACAAGAGTAATCAAAACAACTCCATAAAGTTTTGGGACACTAAAGTCCATGGAGAATAAGAGCACCTCCTCCCAGCTGCCCACTGCACTGAGGCTAGGTAACACTGTCACCACCAATAAATCCACAATAAACGATAATTTCAATAAGCATTGCTCTATGGATAGCCATGCTTTCCTCCTGGCTTCCCCAACCCTGGCTACCCCAACCCCAGCCAACCGCTCCACACCCCCCGCAGCTACTACCCAAGCCTCCCCAGCTTCTCCTTCACCCAAATCCAGATAGCAGATGTTCTGAAAGAGCTGCAAAACTTGGACCCCTACAAATAAGCTGGGCTAGACAATCTGGACCCTCTTTCTAAAATGATCCACCGCCCTTGTTGCAACCCCTATTACCAGTATGTTCAACCTCTTTTGTATCGTCCTCGATCCCTAAAGATTGGAAAGCTGCCGCGGTCATCTCCCTCTCAAAGGGGGTGACACCCTCGACCCAAACTGTTACAGACCTATATCCATCCTGCCCTGCCTTTCTAAAGTCTTTGAAAGCCAAGTTAATAAAGAGATCACTGACCATTTAGAATCCCACCGTACCTTCTCCGCTATGCAATACGGTTTCCGAGCTGGTCACGGGTGCACTGGTCACAGCCCCATATACCACCCACCACTGCGACCTGTATACTCTAGTCGGCTGGCCCTCGCTACATATTCTTCGCCAGAACCACTGGCTCCAGGTCATCTATAAGTCTTTGCTAGGTAAAGCTCCGCCTTATCTCAGCTCACTGGTCACGATAACAACACCCACCCATAGCACGCGCTCCAGGAGGTATATCTCACTGGTCATCCCCAAAGCCAACACCTCCTTTGGCCGCCTTTCCTTCCAGTTCTGTGCTGCCAATGACTGGAACAAATTGCAAAAATCGCTGAACCTGGAGACTCATATTTCCCCTCACCAACTTTAAACATCAGCTATCTGAACAGCTAACAGATCGCTGCAGCTGTAAATAGCCCACCCAATCTACCTACCTCATACCCATACTGTTTTTATTTACTTTTCTGCTCTTTTTCACCAGTATCACTACTTACACACCATCATCTGCTCATCATCATCTGCTCATCTATCACTCCACTGTTAATTTGCTAAATTGTAATTACTTCACTACTATGGCCTATTTATTTTCATACCTCACGTCATTTGCACACACTGTATATAGACTTGTTTTTTTCTATTGTGTTATTGACTGTATGCTTGTTTACTCCATGTGTAACTGAGCCAAGAAGCTTAAGAAGTAATAACTAGCTACATCAGAGGCATGTGACTCCTACCTGGGTCTTTACAGTCTGCATCGCCCCCATGTGGCCAGGAGGTCCACCAAACGGAGCCGGCCCAAACCCTGGCACTACACACAGACAGAGAAATAAATGACTTGTCCAATTTAGCAGGTCTAACAAGTATTTAAGAAAAAGCTTTAGCCAATCGCGCTTGTGTCACTGACTACAAGAGATACTGTATGACGGAAAACGGCCTTCGCCAAATGCGGGGTTACTCACAGAGGTAGGGGGAGGTTCCCATGGAGAGTGGGCGGGGTTTAGAGGCAGCTGAGAAATACTCCACAGCTCTCTTAAAACGCTGCACCTTGTCCTCCATACGAGACTAGAGGGAGACAAATATATATTTATTTAACCTTTATTTAAACAGGGATCCACATTGAGATTAAACATATATTTTACAAGAGAGCCCTGTACACATTACAATAAAAACAGAATATTAAAACATACACGTGTATAAAACAATAGAATTCAGCTCAATAAAAAAATAAACATTTAATAAAAGCAATCCCATTCAACTACATAGAGGTCCTCAATCAATAATGTAAACTGCCTGAGTGGTACCAGCACATCTAAGTGCAGTGAACTCTGCTCCACAAGTTAGAAGCAATAAAAACAAAATGCAGATTTTCCCAAATCTGTAGAGACTGGAGAGATCTCTAATGTTATCTATTCCTGTGAATGGGTTATTTTGATATGAAAAAAACATATTGGATCTTAGCTTCTTAGTCAGATGATTTATATGTGTTATGAAGGACAACTTGTCATCAATCCAGACACCCAGGTACTTATATTGAGAAACAAGCTCATTATCTAACAAATCAAACATTTATTGTGGAACTGGGATTCCTGGGAGTGCATTCTGATGAAGACCATCAAAGGTAAGTGAATATGTATAATGCTATTTCACACTAATGTTGACTACACAACATGGTGGATATTTCTTTGGCTGGTTTGGGCTCTGAGCGCCGTACTCAGATTATTGCATGGTGTGCTTTTTCCGTAAAAAAATAAATAATCTGACACAGTGGTTGCATTAAGGAGAAGTTTATCTAAAGTTCCATGTATAATAGTTGTATCTTTTATCAATGTTTATTATGAGTATTTCTGTGAATTGATGTGGCTCTCTGCAAAATCACGGCATGTTTTAGAACTAGTGATTCATTTCATTGCTGCTTTTTGTGACTCCTCTCTTTGGCTGGAAAAATAGCTGTGTTTTTCTGTGACTTGGTGGTGACCTAACAATCGTTTGTGCTTTCGCTGTAAAGCCTTTTTGAAATCAGACTGTGGCTAGATTAACGAGAATTTCATCTTTAAATGGTGTAAAATACTTGAATGCTGAGGAATTTTAATTAGGAGATTTTTGTTGTTTTGAATTTGGTGCCCTGCACTTTCACTGGCTGTTGGCGGGGTGGGACGCTACTGTCCTGAAAATCCCAGAGGTTAAGTAGCTAGCCTCCCGGGTGAATATCCCAGAGAGGTTAAGTAGCTAGCCTCCCGGGTGAACATCCCAGAGAGGTTAAGTAGCTAGCCTCCCGGGTGAACATCCCAGAGAGGTTAAGAAGCTAGCCTCCCGGGTGAACATCCCAGAGAGGTTAAGTAGCTAGCCTCCCGGGTGAACATCCCAGAGAGGTTAAGTAGCTAGCCTCCCGGGTGAACATCCCAGAGAGGTTAAGTAGCTAGCCTCCCAGGTGAACATCCCAGAGAGGTTAAGTAGCTAGCCTCCCGGGTGAACATCCCAGAGAGGTTAATTTATATTATACAAAGTGAACAATGGACCCAAAATCAAACCCTAAGGAACACCTTTTTGAATCTCAATTCAGATTTAACCCTATCTATCAAGATGGCCTGAGTTCTGTCACTAAGATCATTCAGATTTAACCCCATCTATCAAGATGGCCTGAGTTCTGTCACTAAGATCATTCAGATTTAACCCCATCTACCAAGATGGCCTGAGTTCTGTCACTAAGATCATTCAGATTTAACCCCATCTACCAAGATGGCCTGAGTTCTGTCACTAAGATCATTCAGATTTAACCCCATCTATCAAGATGGCCTGAGTTCTGTCACTAAGATCATTCAGATTTAACCCCATCTATCAAGATGGCCTGAGTTCTGTCACTAAGATAATTCAGATTTAACCCAATCTATCAACATGGCCTGAGTTCTGTCACTAAGATGATTCAGATTTAACCCCATCTATCAACATGGCCTGAGTTCTGTCACTGAGATAATTCTGAAACCATAAAAAGGCTGTACAGTGGCAAGTAAAAGTATGTGAACCCTTTGGAAACCCTAACCCTAACCCTTTGGAAACCCTAACCCTAACCCTTTGGAAACCCTAACCCTAACCCTTTGGAAACCCTAACCCTTTGGAAACCCTAACCCTAACCCTTTGGAATTACCTGGATTTCTGCATAAATTGGTCATGAAATTAGATCTGATCTTCATCTGGGTCACAACAGTAGACAAAGAGTCTGCTTAAACTAATAACCCAAACTATTGTCTATATTGAATACATAATTTAAACATTCAGTGTAGGTTGGAAAAAGTATGTGAACCCCTAGGCTAATGACTTCTCCAAAAGCTAATTGGAGTCAGGAGTCAGCTAACCTGGAGCCCAATCAATGAGACGAGATTGGAGATGTTGGTTAAAGTTGCCTTGCCCTATTAAAATACACTCACAACATTTGAATTTGCTATTCACAAGAAGCATTGCCTGATGTGAACCATGCCTTGAACAAAAGAGATCACAGAAGACCTACGATTAATAATTTTTTACTTGCATAAAGCTGGAAAGGGTTACAAAAGTGTCTCTAAAAGCCTTGATGTTCATCAATCCACGGTAAGACAAATTGTTCATAAATTGAGAAAGTTAAGCATTGTTGCTACTCTCCCTAGGAGTGGCCATCCTGAAAAGATGACTGCAAGAGCACAGCGCAGAATGCTCAATGAGGTTAAGAAGAATCCTAGAGTGTCAGCTAAAGACTTACAGAAATCTCTGGAACATGATAACATCTCTGTTGACGAGTCTACGATACGTAAAACACTAAACAAGAATGGTTTTCATGGGAGGACACCACGGAAGAAGCCACCGCTGCCCAAAAAAACATTGCTGCATGTCTGAAGTTTGCAAAAGTGCACCTGGATGTTCCACAGCGCTACTGGCAAAATATTCTGTGGACAGATGAAACTACAGTTGAGTTGTTTGGAAGGAACACACAACACCATGTGTGGAGAAAAAAAGGCACAGCACACCAACATCAAAACCTCATCCCAGCTGTAAAGTATGGTGGAGGGAGCATCATGGTTTGGGGCTGCTTTGCTGCCTCAGGGCCTGAACAACTATCATTGACAGAAAACTTAATTCCCAAGATTATCAAGACATTTTGCAGGAGAATGTAAGGCTATCTGTCCGCCAATTGAAGCTCAACAGAAGTTGGGTGATGCAACAGGACAACGACCCAAAACACAGAAGTAAATCAACAACAGAATGGCTTCAACAGAAGAAAATACGCCTTCTGGAGTGGCCCAGTCAGTACTGACCTCAACCCGATTGAGATGCTATTACTTGACCTCAAGAGAGCAGTTCACACCAGACTTCCCAAAAAATGTCTGAACTGAAACAGTTTTGTAAAGAGTAATGGTCCAAAATTCCTCCTGACTGTTGTGCAGGTCTGAACCACAACTACAGAAAACATTTGTTTGAGGTTATTGCTGCTAAAGGAGGGTCAACCATTTATTAAATCCAAGGGTTCACATACTTTTTCCACCCTGCACCGTTTGCACGGTTTGTTCAATAAGGAGATGAAAACGTATAATTGTTTGTGTGTTATTAGTTTAAGCAGAATGTGTTTGTCTACTGTTGTGACCTTGATGAAGACCAGATCAAAGGGTTCACATACTGTTTCTTGCCACTGTGTATCCCAGGACTACTCTTGATCATTTCTTCATCAAAACAGAACGATCAACAGTGTCGAACGCCTTTGACAGGTCAATGAACAAGGCAGCACTATGGGGTCAATTTCACACCATATGTATTGAATTAAAAATGAAATAAATTGTGAACATGAAAAATACATTTGAGAATGTAAACATATTTGAGGACAGATTAAATATTGGATGTTGAAATCATAAAGCAAACAATTGAAAGCATAATGTATATAATTGTTAATAAAAATTAGACATCAAAACCCCAAAAAGCGAAAATGAAAATGAATGCAAAAATAATTTTCGGTTGAACTTTCCCAGCAACCAATCGTATTGAATTCATTTAGCCTACGCTCTTGCCTGCATGCACTACCTTTTGGTTACTCATAACTTTGCTTTCGACGTCTGTTTCTTTGCTTTCACAGAGTCTTTTCGATCTTGAGTTTTGGCATTATTTTTCCATGAAGGGTTTAGGGGGAGGCGTAGACAATGAGTCTCCTTTGGTCTGCTAGTTTTGCAGTGACGGTTCGCCTTAACCCAATCAATGAACATGATAGACAGGCTTTTTTTCTATTGCCTACTGAAGTCGAGGGTCTGACGTCACCACTAGGCTCCAAACCTTCCCCCCTGTGCCCGCATGCTCTGAACATGGCGAAGCAGTTACCAACACCTGCGCAGAACATTGTGCAACAGGCAAATCACATATTTACTTACGTAGTTAGAAGGGTCAGAGCCAGTGACACCTCAAATCATTGATTGGGTTAAGACAACTGTCACTCCAAACTAAAGGGGGGGGGGCGAGAGAAAGAGAGAGAACTAGTGGTGTGTGTGTGTACCTGTGACTGTTTGAAGACGTCTCTGGCGATAACATCGAGGTTCCCCAGGTCTTTAATGGAGGAGACGTACTCTGACACCGCCTTGATAACCACCTCACAGGGAGGCAGCACCAACTGGTGGGCACGCACCTAGAGGGTTAGAGGTCAGGGGTTAGAGGTCAGACACCGCCTTGTTAACCACCTCACAGGGAGGAAGCACCAACTAGTGGGCACGCACCCAGAGGGTTAGAGATCAGGGGTTAGAGGTCAGACACCACCTTGTTAACCACCTCACAGGGAGGAAGCACCAACTAGTGGGCACGCACCTAGAGGGTTAGAGGTCAGGGGTTAGAGGTCAGACATCGCCTTGTTAACCACCTCACAGGGAGGCACCACCAACTAGTGGGCACGCACCCAGAGGGTTAGAGATCAGGGGTTAGAGGTCAGACACCACCTTGTTAACCACCTCACAGGGAGGAAGCACCAACTAGTGGGCACGCACCTAGAGGGTTAGAGGTCAGTGGTTAGAGGTCAGAGGTTAGAGGTCAGACACCGCCTTGTTAACCACCTCACAGGGAGGCACCACCAACTGGTGGGCACGCACCAAGAGGTCAGAGGTTATAGATGATGGGCCAGGCAGCAGGGGTATAGCTTAATGTTATGGTTTAGAAGTAAATAGAAGAGATCATCAGGGTCAGGGGACAGAGGTTATAGATGATGGGCCAGACAGCAGGGGGTATAGCTTAATGTTATGGTTTAGAAGTAAATAGAAGAGATCGTCAGGATTAAAGGTCAGAGGTTATACCTTGAGTGAGGCCAGGGGGTGTTCTGGTCCTAAAAGGCTCCAGTGGAAGGTTTAAAGGTCAGAGGTTATACCTTGAGTGAGGCCAGGGGGTGTTCTGGTCCTAAAAGGCTCCAGTGGAAGGTTTAAAGGTCAGAGGTTATACCTTGAGTGAGGCCAGGGGGTGTTCTGGTCCTAAAAGGCTCCAGTGGAAGGCAGCCAGGTCCTCATCAGGGAGAATATGGTTCCCTACGGGGGGGGGGGGGGGGGGGGGAAGAGGGAGAGAAAGTTCAGTTGTGTGTGTTTGAGCAAAATTACAAATGCCTGTATGGCAAGAATAAAGGTTTTAATGAACGTTTGTCAGCTTGTTCTGGTGATTGTATTTTTGGTCTCTTTCGCTCCTCTGTGCATTTCCCCATTTACACCAGTGATCTGTAAATAATGACAAGATGCACGTCTCCTCCATAACAATAGGAGTCGTCCCAAAGGCAGGAAGGCAGGCGACAAGCTGAGGTCCAAAATAAACCCATAGAAACGCATTGGCCTTAACTTGGACACATTTTATCTTTGCCTTTTCCTCTATGGTTTACACACGCCAAGCCCCTCCCCCCGCCTCTCGCGCCAAGCCCCTCCCCCTGCCTAACACGCCAAGCCCCTCCCCCTGGCTAACACGCCAAGCCCCTCCCCCTGGCTAACACGCCAAGCCCCTCCCCCTGACTAACACGCCAAGCCCCTCCCCCTGACTAACACGCCAAGCCCCTCCCCCTGACTAACACCCCAAGCCCCACCCCCTGACTAACACGCCAAGCCCCTCCCCCTGACTAACACGCCAAGCCCCCCCCCCCCCCCCCCCCCCCCCCTGACTCTCACAACAACACAGTTGAGAGATCACATCTTCCTCTCTGGCGAGAGGTTTCGACTTGCTATTTGTGACGGGGTTAGGGCTTGGTGTGGGAAGCAGAGGAGAGGGAGAAAGTTGACTCAAGTAGATAATGGAGTAAACTATAAAAATGGGCACGTTTTTAGAGTTGGGGTTGCGCATCACATTTAACAAATCTAACATTGAAATACTGTTTTAGGAGGTAAAGTAAAAACCCAAAGCAGTAAACAGCCCTACCTTAGTGTGAAAGGGCGAAATCGTGCCCGATTGCAGATCCTAGGGCTTCCACTAGATGTCAGTCTTTAGAGTTTCAGACTGGTTTTTGGAAAAATGAGCCAGAAATTGTGGTTTTTCCAAGCGCGTGAATGAGAGCACGTTCTTTGGTATTTTTCTCCGGTAAAGACAATAACGATTCTGTCTTAAATTGTATCTTTTTTTTGCATATTAGGGTACCTAAGGTTTGATTATAAACGTTGATTGACTTGTTTGGATAAGTTTAGTGGTAACGTTTGGGATTCATTTTGAATGTATTAGGAGGGAAACCAAGTGGATTATTGATTGAAGCGCGTTATGCATGTGTGTGCTGGGCGCTGTCCTCAGATAATCGCATGGTTTGCTTTCGCCATAAAGCCTTTCTGACGTGGCGGCTGGATTAACCTTGTCTTAAGCTTTATTTTGATGTATTGCACTTGTGATTTCATGAAAGTTTAATATTTATAGTAATTTAATTTTGGCACTGCGATTTCACCAGAAGTTTTTGCTAGCGTCCCACTGATCCGCAAGAAGTTAATATTTGGAAAGTTTAGAAATAAATATAGTAGGTGTAGTCTGTAGAAAGCTGATGGGATCCTCCTCTTTTTAATAGAGGCCATCACTCCGTTTTCGCACACAATAGCATAGCCTATAGAAATATTGCCCAACATGAGCTCATGGGCTCTCATGAAGTGTGTGATTAGTGTTTGATTAGATTTTAAATTACATTTGCATTGATGTCAGAGTGATTAGAGGGACAATAGAGTGCTGAGTACCAGGCAGTTAGCAAGTTTGGTAGGCTACTAATGACCATCAGCAGCATCAGAGCTTAGAGAAGCCTAATTACAGTGACTAAATGGTCATGTGGAATTTGACTAGTCATGACTCGTGACCACCGGAGGTAATATGGTCACCGTAACAGCCCTACTCGTTGGTGCTGCATGTTCCTCACTGTTTATAGACCGGACACATTTTGCATTGAGTTTTTCCGTATGCTAATTTGTAACATTGTAGAAAAAATGTAAAACCGTGAAGAAAAAACACATTGTGTTTATCCAGCAGTGTGTTCTATACACACAATCAGCGATCAGCATATTTTGATGGGGCTTAAAATCTGCGATGTCCAAGCTATCCTCCTGCAATATCTACTATAATAATCTGGTCCCTCTGGAGTTCTGCCCAAGCAAGGCATTTGATTAGTTTGACATGTTGCGAGGAGTCACTGATTTACAGCAGGTTACCACACCTATTTAGCTATTTTTCTACCATGGACTTACCCAGGCTTCAAGTTTTGGTTAATTAGGTACCTACCCAGCAGTGCAGTGAAGCAGGGCAGGTGTTGTGTCTTCAGACCAAGCTGTCTGGCTGCTTCAGAGAGCAGGTACTGGTGGGTGGTCAGGTTCTTGCCGTTCCAGGACAGTTTGAGGGCATGCGAGGAGAAGTAGGCGGGCACGTTGCAGAGGGCAAACTCTGAGTCCTGGGCGATCAGGCCGCAGAAACCAAAGTCCCTGTAGAGGGACAGCACCTCCTGGTGGTGGTCCTCCAACGTCTGGACAACCTGGATAATACAACAGAACATTACACACCTTAACCCTTCACCCTGACAGTAGTAGTGAATCCGGAGGTCAGTCAGTCTTCAGTCCAGTAGAGATTCTACAGATATCACATGCTGAGTTTAGCATTAGTCTCTCGGTATCAGAGGCTATAAATTATGTTTCATAGGTACACTGGTATACATGTTTAAATTGATTGAGATATAGACTTCATTCAGGCCCAATATTCTATATCGCAATCAATTAAAACATATAGAATTCATACAGGCCCAATATTCTACATGTATGTCTGTATGAATTCTATGCTCAATGTGAAATGTTTTTTGCGATGGGAAGTAATAGTTGTACATTCAGATTGGAAAATGCTTAATGTTTATGTATTCTTATGATTACGATCTACTGGCTTATTATGTGAGTTTATGGACTGCTTATCCTTTAGTTTAACATCCTGCTGTGTGTGACTGCTGTCTGTCCATCAGCCCTATGCAGTGGAGTAGTGGTGCTTCAACAAGCACAGCACTTACACAAATTACTGATTGGCTGAGAGAAATTGATACGAAGATTGTGGGGGCTGTCTTGTTAGACTTCAGTGCAGCTTTTGACATCATCGATAAGTCTGCTGCTGGAAAAACGTATATTTGTTATGGCTTTTGTACTGTATATGGTAGTGGTGGAGTAGGGGCCTGAGGGCACACAATGTGTTGTGAATGTATTGTAATGTTTTTAAAATTGTATAAACTTCCTTAATTTTGCTGGACCTAAGGAAGAATAGCTTCTGCCTCGACAGGAACTAATAGGGATCCATAATAAACACCAGGAAGAATAGCTTCTGCCTCGGCAGGAACTAATAGGGATCCATAATAAACACCAGGAAGAGTAGCTTCTGCCTCGACAGGAACTAATAGGGATCCATAATAAACACCAGGAAGAGTAGCTGCTGCCTTGGCAGGAACTAATAGGGATCCATAATAAACACCAGGAAGAGTAGCTGCTGCCTTGGCAGGAACTAATGGTGATCCATAATAAACCCCAGGAAGAGTAGCTGCTGCCTTGGCAGGAACTAATAGGGATCCATAATAAACACCAGGAAGAGTAGCTGCTGCCTTGGCAGGAACTAATGGGGATCCATAATAAAACCCAGGAAGAGTAGCTGCTGCCTTGGCAGGAACTAATGAGGATCCATAATAAACCCCAGGAAGAGTAGCTGCTGCCTTGGCAGGAACTAATGGGGATCCATAATAAACCCCAGGAAGAGTAGCTGCTGCCTTGGCAGAAACTAATGGGGATCCATAATAAACCCCAGGAAGAGGAGCTGCTGCCTTGGCAGGAACTAATGGGGATCCATAATAAACCCCAGGAAGAGTAGCTGCTGCCTTGGCAGGAACTAATGAGGATCCATAATAAACCCCAGGAAGAGTAGCTGCTGCCTTGGCAGGAACTAATGGGGATCCATAATAAACCCCAGGAAGAGGAGCTGCTGCCTTGGCAGGAACTAATGGGGATCCATAATAAACCCCAGGAAGAGTAGCTGCTGCCTTGGCAGGAACTAATGGGGATCCATAATTAATACAAATCTGCTAAATATGTGTATGCGACCAAAAACATTTAATTTGACTTCGATATTGGGATGATTGAGTTGATGTGTGCCATAAGCAGCCTTTCAAAGCACTTCATGACTACAGATGTGAGTGCTACAGGGCAGTAGTCATTCTGTCAGGTAGCCTTAGAGTTCTTGTGTGGGAATTACAGACTGAATGATTGTGAATATGCTGGAATAACATCCGGCCTCACGGTGTTGACCTGATTAAAAACCTCACGTCAGCCTCAGAGCGAGATCACCCAGTCTCCTTGTCGTAGCCTCAGAGTTGTCTGCGATAGCTTTGTCTTTTAGTTTAGCACCAGCCTCTGTGTTAATTAAGGGCTTTTGATTAAGGTAGCAGCGAAACTTCACTGTGGGGACAACGTCGCCGATGCATTTCCTAATGAAACTGGTCACCGAGGTGGTTTGCTCGTCTATGCTATCGGCAGAGTCCAGGGAACATATTCCAGTCAGCGCTAGCAAAGCAGCCTTGTAGCATAGCTTCCAATTAGGATGACCATTTCTCAACAGAGCGCGTCACGGGTACTTCCTGTTTGAGCTTCTGCTTGTAGACAGGAAACAGGAGTATAGAGTCATGATCTGATTTGCCGAAGGGGGAGGCATTATACAGTGGCAAGATAAAGTATGAGAACCCTTTGGAAACCCTAACCCTAACCCTTTGGAAACCCTAACCCTAACCCTTTGGAAACCCTAACCCTAACCCTTTGGAAACCCTAACCCTAACCCTTTGGAAACCCTAACCCTAACCCTTTGGAATTACCTGGATTTCTACATAAATTGGTCATTGACCTTCATCTAAGTCACAAGAATAGACAAACATAGCATGCTTAAACTAATAATAGAAATTGTATTTTTCTTGTCTATATTGAATATATAATTTAAAACATTCACAGCGTAGTTTGGAAAAATGTATGTGAACCCCCTAGGCTAATGACTTCACCAAAAGGTAATTGGAGTCAGCTAACCTGAGTTGAATCAATGAGACAAGATTGGCGATGTTGGTTAGAGCTGCCCTGCCCTATTAAAAAAATAATGTGAGTTTCCTATTCACAAGAAACATTGCCGGATGTGAACCACACCTCAAACAAAAGAGATCACAGAAGACCTAAGATTAAGAAATGTTGACTTGCATAATGCTGGAAAGGGTTACAAAAGTATATCTAAAAGCCTTGATGTTCAGTCATAAGACAAATTGTCTATAAATTGAGAAAGTTCAGCACTGTTGCTACTCTCCCTAGGAGTGGCCATCCTGAAAAGATGACTGCAAGAGCACAGTGCAGAATGCTCTATGAGGTTAAGAAGAATCCTAGAGTGTCAGCTAAAGACTTACAGAAATCTCTGGAACATGCTAACATCTCTGACGAGTCTACGATACGTAAAACACTAAACAAGAATGGTGTTCATGGGAGGACACCATGGAAGAAGCCGCTGCTGTCCAAAAAAAACATTGCTGCATGTCTGAAGTTTGCAAAAGTGCACCTGGATGTTCCACATCGCTACTGGCAAAATATTCTGTGGACAGATGAAACTACAGTTGAGTTGTTTGGAAGGAACACACAACACCATGTGTGGAGAAAAAAAGGCACAGCACACCAACATCAAAACCTCATCCCAGCTGTAAAGTATGGTGGAGGGAGCATCATGGTTTGGGGCTGCTTTGCTGCCTCAGGGCCTGAACAACTATCATTGACAGAAAAACGAATTCCCAAGATTATCAAGACATTTTGCAGGAGAATGTAAGGCTATCTGTCTGCCAATTGAAGCTCAACAGAAGTTGGGTGATGCAACAGGACAACAACCCAAAACACAGAAGTAAATCAACAACAGAATGGATTCAACAGAAGAAAATACCCCTTCTGGAGTGGCCCAGTCAGTCCTGACCTCAACCCGATTGAGATGCTATTACTTGACCTCAAGAGAGCAGTTCACACCAGACTTCCCAAAAAATGTCTGAACTGAAACAGTTTTGTAAAGAGGAATGGTCCAAAATTCCTCCTGACTGTTGTGCAGGTCTGATCCACAACTACAGAAAACATTTGTTTGAGGTTATTGCTGCTAAAGGAGGGTCAACCAGTTATTGAATCCAAGGGTTCATATATTTCTTCCACACTGCACTATGAATGTTTAAATTAAGTATTCAATATAGACAAGACAAATAAAATAATCTGTGTGTTGTTAGTTTAATAAGCAGACTGTCTGTTGTTGTGACTTAGAGGAAGATCAGATCAAATTTTATGACCAATTTATGCAGAAATCCAGGTATTTCCAAAGGGTTCACATACTTTTTCTTGCTACTGTATGCTTGTGGGTAGAGCAACAGTGGTCTAGGACTTCATTGCCCCGAGTGACGAAGGAGACGTGTTGATGGAAGTTGGGAAACAATGAAACCTCCAGGTCCATACTGAGTTTATCAGGAAGAGTATAGGAGATGTTGTTCCCACTGTGACTATTAAAACCTATCCTAACCAGAAACCGTGGATAGATGGCAGCATTCACGCAAAACTGAAAGCGCGAACCACTACATTGAACCATGGGAACATGGCAGAATACAAACAGTGTAGTTATTCCCTCCATAAGGCAATCAAACAGGCAAAACATCAGTGTAGAGAATGTAGCAATTCAACAGCTCAGACACGAGACCTATGTGGCAGGGTCTACAGACAATCACAGATTACAAAGGGAGAACCAGCTACATTGCGGCCACCTGGACAATTGAAACACCTTCGCCTGCTTTGAGGATAACACACTGCCACCGAAGTGACCCGCTACCAAGGACTGTTGGCTCTCCTTCTCCGTGGCCGACGAGAGTAACACATTTAACCTCTTGAAGCTAGGGGGCACTATTTTTATGTTTGGAAAAATTACGTTCCCAAAGTAAACTGCCTATTTCTCAGGACCAGATGCTAGAATATACATATAATTGACAGAATAGGATAGAAAACACTCTAAAGTTTCCAAAACTGTCAAAATATTGTATGTGAGTATAACAGAACTGATATTGCAGGCGAAACCCTGAGAAAAATCAAACCAGGAAGTGGCTTCTATTTTGAAAACTCCATGTTCCATAGCCTCCCATTGCTCCATTTAAAGGGATATCAACCAGATTATTTTTCCTATCGCTTCCTCAGGATGTCAGTCTTCAGACATAGTTTCAGGCTTTTATTTTGAAGAATGAGCGTGAACATTGCGTAAGTGGATAGGTGGGGGCTCTCAGAGTGAGTTGTGCGCAAAAGAGAAAGGCGGCCATTGTTACTCCCGGTCCTAGTGAAAAGCCAACTGTCCCGGTTGATATATTATCCAATAGATATTTGAAAAACACCCTGAGGATTGATTATAAAAAACGTCTGACATGTTTCTGTGGACATTATGGATATAATTTGGAATTTTTGTCTGCGTTGTCGTGACCGCTCTTTCCGGTGGATTCCTGGGCATAACACACCAAACTAACGGAGGTATTTGGATATAAAAAATATATTTGTGGAACAAAAGGAACATTTGTTGTCTAACTGGGAGTCTCGTGAGTGAAAACATCCGAAGATCAAAGGTAAACGATTAATTTGATTGCTTTTCTGATTTTCGTGACCAAGTTACCCGATGCTAAGTGTACTTATTGTTTTGTCGAGCGATCGATAAACTACAAACGCTTGTATTGCTTTCGTTGTAAAGCATCATTTCAAAATCTGAGACGACAGGTGGATTAACAAAAGGCTAAACTGTGTTTTGCAATATTGCACTTGTGATTTCATGAATATGAATATTTTCTAGTAATATTATCTGACTGTGGCGCTATGCTATTCAGCGTTGCTGATGACAATTATACTGGATCCGGGATGGGTATTTCAGAGGTTAAGCTTGTTAACCCTCGCAAGGCTGCCGGCTCAGGCGGCATCCCTTTCCGCGTCGTCAGAGCTTGCGCAGAACAGCTGGCTGGAGTGTTTAAGGACATACTCAATCTCTCCCTATCCTAGTCTGCTGTCTCAACATGCTTCAAGACGTCCGCCATTGTTCCTGTACCCAAGAAAGGAAAGGTAACTTTACTAAATGGCTATCGACCCGTAGCACTCCTGTCATCATGAAGTGCTTTGAGAGGCTAATCAAGGATCATATCACATCTACCTTACCTGACACCCTAGACCCACTTCAATTTGCTTACTGCCTCAATAGATCCACACAACGCAATTGCACACTGCCCTATCCCATCTGGACAAGAGGAATACCTGTGTAAGAATGCTGTTCATTGACTACAGCTCAGCCTTCAACACCATAGTATCCTCCAAGCTCATCATTAAGCTTGGGGCCCTGGGTCTGAACCCCACCTTGTGCAACTGGGTCCAAGACTTCCTGATGGGCCACCCCCAGGTGGTGAAGGTAGGAAACACCACTTTGCTGATCCTCAACACAGGGGCCCCCACAAAGGTGCGTGCTCAGCCCCCTCCTGTACACCCATGACTGCATGGACACACACGCCTCCAACTCAACTTTGCAGACAACAACAGCCTGACTACCCACAATGATGAGACAGCCTACAGGGAGTAGGTGAGGGCTCTGGGAGTGTGGTGCCAGGAAAATAACCTCTCATTCAATGTCGACAAAACAAAGGAGCACCCCCCTATCCACATTGACGGGACCGCAGTGGAGCAGGTGGAAAGCTTCAAGTTCCTCAGCGTACACATCACCGACGATCTGAAATGGTCCATGCACACAGACAGTGTGGTGAAGGCGGTGCAACAGCACCTCTTCAACCTCAGGAGGCTGGAGATATTTGGCTTGGCACCTAAAACCCTCATGCACCTAAAACTAGGGATGCACCGATATGGAATTTTTGCACGATACCGATATCTGATATTTTCCTTGCCAAAAACCTGATACCGATATTTACATATTTTGCAGCTTTTTAAGCATTCTAGTACAGTTAAATAGTTTTTACACACTGACAAAAATGTTATTTTGTTCCCATTTACGTAGGTCCCCATTACCAGTAAAACATAATCAAAACCTATTTCTTTCACATACTTGCTGTGCTGTTTCGTTGTTTATTTGTTTATTTGTTCAGTCTCATAAATGTCAAGCAGTGAAGTTTCAGCTGTCTATCCGTGGTCTCTCTTCCTCTGCACTTTCACTGTGTCCGTTTCCAACCCTGTTTCTTGTCTGCATCGAAGTAGCGGTCCTTGTACCTGGCATCGAGCATGGTGGCGACACAGTAGAGGTCCTTGTACCTAGCATCTAGCATGGTGGCGACACAGTAGCGGTCCTTGTACCTGGCATCTAGCATGGTGGCGACACAGTAGCGGTCCTTGTACCTAGCATTGAGCATGGTGCCGACACAGTAGCGGTCCTTGTACCTAGCATTGAGCATGGTGCCGACACAGTAGCGGTCCTTGTACCTGGCATCTAGCATGGTGGCGACACAGTAGCGGTCCTTGTACCTGGCATCGAGCATGGTGCCGACACAGTAGCGGTCCTTGTACCTAGCATTGAGCATGGTGCCGACACAGTAGCGGTCCTTGTACCTGGCATTGAGTATGGTGCCGACACAGTAGCGGTCCTTGTACCTAGCATTGAGCATGGTGCCGACACAGTAGCGGTCCTTGTACCTGGCATCTAGCATGGTGGCGACACAGTAGAGGTCCTTGTACCTAGCATTGAGCATGGTGCCGACACAGTAGCGGTCCTTGTACCTAGCATCGAGCATGGTGGCGACACAGTAGAGGTCCTTGTACCTAGCATCTAGCATGGTGGCGACACAGTAGAGGTCCTTGTACCTAGCATTGAGCATGGTGCCGACACAGTAGCGGTCCTTGTACCTAGCATTGAGCATGGTGGTGACACAGTAGCGGTCCTTGTACCTAGCATTGAGCATGGTGGTGACACAGTAGCGGTCCTTGTACCTAGCATTGAGCATGGTGGTGACACAGTAGCGGTCCTTGTACCTAGCATTGAGCATGGTGGCGACACAGTAGCGGTCCTTGTACCTGGCATCTAGCATGGTGCCGACACAGTAGAGGCTCATAGAGAATGCCACCGCTTGTTCACAGCCTTGAGTACTTTTGCAATTTTAACCCCACGGTCTGTGTGGGCAGTTTTGTTGAGCAGGCGTTTCAACGCCATGACAGAGGGGTTTCAACGCCATGACAGAGGGGTTTCAACGCCATGACAGAGGGGTTTCAACGCCATGACAGAGGGGTTTCAACGCCATGACAGAGGGGTTTCAACGCCATGACAGAGGTGTTTCAATGCCATGACAGAGGGGTTTCAATGCCATGACAGAGGGGTTTCAATGCCATGACAGAGGGGTTTCAACGCCATGACAGAGGGGTTTCAACGCCATGACAGAGGGGTTTCAACGCCATGACAGAGGGGTTTCAATGCCATGACAGAGGGGTATCACGTCTGCTGCAGACACAGTTGAGATTCTTTCTCCAGTCAGTTTCAACAATACTGTGTAATTCGGGTAGGGCAAAATCTGAAAAATAGTACCTACTTGGTAGTGTGTACCGGGGCTCGAGGTGCTCGACCAGTCGGCAAAAGCCAACATCATCCACGACAGAGAACGGTTGATTGTCAAGTGCAATGAATTCCATTATCTTGGCGTTAATGGATGTTGCCATTGAGTTGTCTTGCTGAAATGTCTTACCCTTTGAAATGACTGCTGGACTTGAACTTGGTTAGTTGTTGGAAGTGTGCACTTTGTATTATTCTGCTTTTGTTCGGCGTCATTACGTCATCTACCTACGTTATATAGGTATGCATGTCAGCTTTGACATCGGTGTTAAACTAGACATCAGGCTGATGCCGACGTTGGCATTTTTAGCTAACGTCGGCCGTTTCCCATATGCTTACCGATATATTGTGCATTCCTACCTAAAACCCTCACAAACCTTTACAGGTGACCAATCGAGAGCATCCTGTCGGACGATAGAAAATCTTTGGAGGGAGTTGAAAGTATTTAGTCAGCCACCAATTGTGCAAGTTCTCCCACTTAAAATGATGAGAGGTCTGTAATTTTCATCATAGGTACACTTCAACTATGACAGACAAAATGAGAAAAAAAATCCAGAAAATCACATTGTAGGATTTTTAATGAATTTATTTTCAAATTATGGTGGAAAATAAGTATTTGGTCACCTACAAACAAGCAAGATTTCTGGCTCTCACAGACCTGTAACTTCTTCTTTAAGGGGCTCCTCTGTCCTCCACTCGTTACCTGTATTAATGGCACCTGTTTGAACTTGTTATCGGTATAAAAGACACCTGTCCACAACCTCAGTCACACTCCAAACTCCACTATGGCCAAGACCAAAGAGCTGTCAAAGGACACCAGAAACAAAATTGTAGACCTGCACCAGGCTGGGAAGACTGAATCTGCAATAGGTAAGCAGCTTGGTTTGAAGAAATCAACTGTGGGAGCAATTATTAGGAAATGGAAGACATACAAGACCACTGATAATCTCCCTCGATCTGGGGCTCCACGCAAGATCTCACCCCGTGGGGTCAAAATGATCACAAGAACGGTGAGCAAAAATCCCAGAACCACATGGGGGGGACCTAGTGAATGACCTGCAGAGAGCTGAGACCAAAGTAACACACTACGCCGCCAGGGACTCAAATCCTGCAGTGCCAGACTTGTCCCCCTGCTTAAGCCAGTGCATGTCCAGGCCCGTCTGAAGTTTGCTAGAGAGCATTTGGATGATCCAGAAGAGAATGTCATATGGTCAGATGAAACCAAAATAGAACTTTTTGGTAAAAACTCAACTCGTCGTGTTTGGAGGACAAAGAATGCTGAGTTGCATCCAAAGAACACCATACCTACTGTGAAGCATGGGGGTGGAAACATCATGCTTTGGGGATGTTTTTCTGCAAAGGGACCAGGACGAATGATCCGTGTAAAGGAAAGAATGAATGGGGCCATGTATCGTGAGATTTTGAGTGAAAATCTCTGTCCATCAGCAAGGGCATTGAAGATGAAACGTGGCTGGGTCTTTCAGCATGACAATGATCCCAAACACACCGCCCGGGCAACGAAGGAGTGGCTTCGTAAGAAGCATTTAAAGGTCCTGGAGTGGCCTAGCCAGTCTCCAGATCTCAACCCCATAGAAAATCTTTGGAGGGAGTTGAAAGTCCGTGTTGCCCAGCAACAGCCCCAAAACATCACTGCTCTAGAGGAGATCTGCATGGAGGAATGGGACAAAATACCAGCAACAGTGTGTGAAAACCTTGTGAAGACTTACAGAAAACGTTTGACCTCTGTCATTGCCAACAAAGGGTATATAACAAAGTACTGAGATACTTTTGTTATTGACCAAATACTTATTTTCCACCATAATTTGCAAATAAATAAATTAAAAATCCTACAATGTGATTTTCTGGATTTTTTTTTCTCATTTTGTCTGTCATAGTTGAAGTGTACCTATGATGAAAATTACAGGCCTCATCTTTTTAAGTGGGAGAACTTGCACAATTGATGGCTGACTAAATACTTGTTGGCCCCACTGTATATACTGTATTCTATTGTATTTTAGTCAATGCTTGACCTAATATTTATATATTCCTTAATTCATTATTTTACTTTGAGGTTTGTGTGTATTGTTGTGATTTGTTAGATATTACTGCCCTGTTGGAGCTAAAAAGACAAGCATTTCGCTACACCTGCAATAACATCTACTAAATGTGTATATGACCAATAAAATTTGATTTACTTTCCTTACGTTTTCAAAACTGTATCGTAAGTGATGCGTATTGACGTCTAGAGCAAGCATTTGGGCTTTTAACAGAAGTCCCCCAGGAAGAAGAGGCCTTCATCAATAGGCGTTAAAGGTAGATAGCCTCTATGAATGGGGAAGCAGCTATTGCTCTTTACTCACCCGCACTCTGAAGCGAAACATGGCGAGGCGGACACAGTGGCTGAGGCAGGCTGGGGGCAGGAACCAAGCACGGGGAGGCGGAGTTGCCTTGCTGCCAACATGATTGACTATGAGCTGGGCTGTCTGGCGTTGCCCCTGGGCCCGGCGCGCCCACTCCGGCCACCGTTCCTTCCCCAGGGTCCCGTTGAACACCACGACCAGCTCAAGCCCACCCTGGTACAGACAGGCCTGGGACAGAGCGGACAGGTATCCCAGCATTGCGTTCCACTCCCCGCCGCACACCCAGTCCGTCTGGTAGCCACCGTACAGCCGCTGCAGGCCGGAGTCAGCATCGATGAGTATCCGGGCCGGGGGTGGAGGAGGCATAGGGCCGGGGTGATGGGGGTGGTGGTGCGGGGGCTGGCGGCCCGGTGTACGGGCTAGTTTGAGGAGGTCCACGGGGACAGCTGCCCCGGGACACCGTTTCTCAAGATACTCCTGGAAGCCCTGCACACCCATCCCGGTGTTGTTGAGCCGGTGGGTCTGGCCAGGGGAGGGGGGCTCCGGGTACGTTCGGAACGCCGTGGTGATAGCTGATGTGAGAGTCGAGACTGTAACTAGCTAGAACCTGGCAGCTAGCTAACGTATCTCTCTGTGTGACTGACTGAACGACTGTTGCTGCACCTAGCTGCTGCCACCCTCAACTCTGATACGAGTGACCAACCCTGCAAAGGCAAACTAGCCTAGCACGCTAGTTGGCCAGGCCGAGAGGTGTACTTCCTAACAGCAAGTAAGAAAGCTAGCTAACTAGTTAGTGTGCAAAGCCAATCTTCTATATTTGGTCGTGTGAGTACAATTGTGTGTCCATCCCTAGCAGTATGTTGGTCAACTGCCAGCAAAGCCAGCTAGTCTAATTCTCCGGCTAAAGTTTAACTTCCCCTCTAACCAGCTAGCTAGCTAGGTAATAACACATGAAATGTTGATAACTGGTGATGGCTAGTGGCTAACTATAGTAATGGTATGATTTACTCCAAAATTATAATCCTGATTCACACGAAGAAACGTTGCGCATTAGTTGGCGAACATGACGGTCGAGTAAATCTTAATCTGACAGTATATTGATATTAGAACAGTTAGACTATTTCAAATTAATGAGACGTGCTAGTTAGCAGGCCGATGGGATATCAAAAATATGATTTAGTTAGCTAGCTAACCAGCTATCTCGCTGGCTAACGTTAACCGCTGTTGCGAGCTGGGTCCCCGGCGTGACTTGACGCGTCAACTCTCAAAGACAACTCTGGGACAGAGACGACGCGAAATGAAATGGATGTTTGGAGAAATTAACGGCAGAAATTAAAAAAATTAAAAAGTTAATTAAAAACAAACGGCCGATGGTGCCTCCCTCGCTTTCTTCCACACTCACGACTTCATGTTGAGGAAGGAGACATACTTTCAAGCGATGTCAGCCATCTTGCGACTTCCTCACGGACCAACAAAAGTGGGAGGGAAGGCGGTGAGCGGAGATGACGCCGAGGGAGCTGTAGGGAAATGTAGTTACAAAAGCTCGCATTTTTCTCTAAAGGTCCCTGGAATGCTAGGGTGAAAAGACTCTAACTACCAAGAATACATGTGACGCCCTCTGCCTTGGCATGAAACGTCGGAGGGTCCTTGCTACTGGGGATCCTTGGAACGTCCCTACCATATCTACCATATTGAAGTTGAAATGTAAAATGGTTATGGTTAGGAAAGGGATTTATGGTTAAATTGAGGTTAAATGTATGGGTTAAGGTTACGTTTAGGGTCGTCCCGTCCCAAAGATACAGGATTGCACTAACCAAAACCAGAGGAGCGTTTTGGACTAAATGTTAAATTATGATCAGCAACACAAGTTAACTACTAAACCGATGATTGTCATGCACATTCTTCTTGCAGACTTTGCCCCCCTGCTAGAATGGACTATAGATTAATCAAACAGACAATGTTTAATATTTATATTAGATCAAGTAAAGTATACATTGCATTGCATGTAAACACTAGGTGAGAGACTAATGTAACAAGTATGTAACAAGTAACCAAGCTAAGATCAGTGTAATGTAACCAAACTAAGATCAGTGCATGTAGTGTATATATCGCCCTCCTGTGGGGGCATTTGGGACAGCAGGTACACCATTTATGTTTGTATTTGAACATGAGGAAAATAGACTTTCTGTGTTTCAGATCAACCCCTCCATATCCCTCTGCCCATAGCACGTTTAGCCCCGAGGCCTAGACACTACTCTCCCTGTCCCTAGCACTCCAAATACAACCCTGCTATATCACACTCACTGAAAACCAGCCCACCACCATCATCATCACACACATCACACAGACACATTTTGGCAACCTGGCATCCCATTTTTATGATATTATTCACAGATTGACTGCAATAGAAGTACGTTTGTGAATGATGTTGCTCTCTCCCCCCTCTTCTCCCTCCACTTGTCCTCTCTCCCCCCACTTGTCCTCTCCCCCCCCTCTTCTCCCTCCACTTGTCCTCTCTCCCCCTCTACTCGTCCTCTCTCCCCCCTCTACTTGTCCTCTCTCCCCCCTCTTCTCCCTCCACTTGTCCTCTCTCCCCCCACTTGTCCTCTCCCCCCCCTCTTCTCCCTCTACTTGTCCTCTCTCCCCCCTCTTCTCCCTCCACTTGTCCTCTCTCCCCCCACTTGTCCTCTCCCCCCCTCTTCTCCCTCCACTTGTCCTCTCTCCCCCCACTTGTCCTCCCCCCCCCCTCTTCTCCCTCCACTTGTCCTCTCTCCCCCTCTACTCGTCCTCTCTCCCCCTCTTCTCCCTCCACTTGTCCTCTCTCCCCCCTCTACTTGTCCTCTCTCCCCCTCTTCTCCCTGAACTTGTCCTCTCTCCCCCCTCTACTTGTCCTCTCTCCCCCTCTTCTCCCTCCACTTGTCCT
The DNA here is from genome assembly GCF_045791955.1 of Oncorhynchus clarkii lewisi. NCBI lineage: Eukaryota > Metazoa > Chordata > Actinopteri > Salmoniformes > Salmonidae > Oncorhynchus > Oncorhynchus clarkii. The sequence continues at coordinate 81,153,921 of NC_092155.1, forward strand.
CTCTCCCCCTCTTCTCCCTCCACTTGTCCTCTCTCCCCCCTCTACTTGTCCTCTCTCCCCCTCTTCTCCCTGAACTTGTCCTCTCTCCCCCCTCTACTTGTCCTCTCTCCCCCCTCTTCTCCCTCCACTTGTCCTTTCTCCCCCCTCTACTTGTTCTCTCTCCCCCCTCTTCTCCCGCCACTTGTCCTCTCTCCCCCCTCTACTTGTCCTCTCTCCCCCTCTTCTCCCTGAACCTGTCCTCTCTCCCCCCTCTACTTGTCCTCTCTCCCCCCTCTACTTGTCCTCTCTCCCCCTCTTCTCCCTGAACTTGTCCTCTCTCCCCCCTCTACTTGTCCTCTCTCCCCCTCTTCTCCCTCCACTTGTCCTTTCTCCCCCCTCTACTTGTCCTCTCTCCCCCCTCTTCTCCCTCCACTTGTCCTCTCTCCCCCCTCTACTTGTCCTCTCTCCCCCTCTTCTCCCTCCACTTGTCCTCTCTCCCCCCTCTACTTGTCCTCTCTCCCCCTCTTCTCCCTGAACTTGTCCTCTCTCCCCCCTCTACTTGTCCTCTCTCCCCCTCTTCTCTCTGAACTTGTCCTCTCTCCCCCCTCTACTTGTCCTCTCTCCCCCTCTTCTCCCTGAACTTGTCCTCTCTCCCCCCTCTACTTGTCCTCTCTCCCCCTCTTCTCCCTGAACTTGTCCTTTCTCCCCCCTCTACTTGTCCTCTCTCCCCCTCTTCTCCCTCCACTTGTCCTCTCTCCCCCCTCTTCTCCCTCCACTTGTCCTCTCTCCCCCCTCTACTTGTCCTCTCTCCCCCTCTTCTCCCTCCACTTGTCCTCTCTCCCCCCTCTACTTGTCCTCTCTCCCCCTCTTCTCCCTGAACGTGTCCTCTCTCCCCCTCTACTTGTCCTCTCTCCCCCCTCTTCTCCCTCCACTTGTCCTCTCTCCCCCCTCTACTTGTCCTCTCTCCCCCTCTTCTCCCTGAACTTGTCCTCTCTCCCCCTTCTACTTGTCCTCTCTCCCCCCTCTACTTGTCCTCTCTCCCCCCTCTTCTCCCTGAACTTGTCCTCTCTCCCCCCTCTACTTGTCCTCTCTCCCCCTCTTCTCCCTGAACCTGTCCTCTCTCCCCCCTCTACTTGTCCTCTCTCCCCCCTCTACTTGTCCTCTCTCCCCCTCTTCTCCCTGAACTTGTCCTCTCTCCCCCCTCTACTTGTCCTCTCTCCCCCCTCTACTTGTCCTCTCTCCCCCCTCTACTTGTCCTCTCTCCCCCTCTTCTCCCTGAACTTGTCCTCTCTCCCCCCTCTACTTGTCCTCTCTCCCCCTCTACTTGTCCTCTCTCCCCCCTCTACTTGTCCTCTCTCCCCCCTCTACTTGTCCTCTCTCCCCCTCTTCTCCCTGAACTTGTCCTCTCTCCCCCCTCCACTTGTCCTTTCTCCCCCCTCTACTTGTCCTCTCTCCCCCCTCTTCTCCCTGAACTTGTCCTCTCTCCCCCCTCTACTTGTCCTCTCTCCCCCCTCTACTTGTCCTCTCTCCCCCCTCTACTTGTCCTCTCTCCCCCTCTACTTGTCCTCTCTCCCCCCTCTACTTGTCCTCTCTCCCCCCTCTACTTGTCCTCTCTCCCCCTCTTCTCCCTGAACTTGTCCTCTCTCCCCCCTCTACTTGTCCTCTCTCCCCCTCTACTTGTCCTCTCTCCCCCCTCTACTTGTCCTCTCTCCCCCTCTTCTCCCTCCACTTGTCCTCTCTCCCCCTCTTCTCCCTCCACTTGTCCTCTCTCCCCCCTCTACTTGTCCTCTCTCCCCCTCTTCTCCCTCCACTTGTCCTCTCTCCCCCCTCTACTTGTCCTCTCTCCCCCCTCTTCTCCCTGAACGTGTCCTCTCTCCCCCTCTACTTGTCCTCTCTCCCCCTCTTCTCCCTCCACTTGTCCTCTCTCCCCCCTCTACTTGTCCTCTCTCCCCCTCTTCTCCCTGAACTTGTCCTCTCTCCCCCTTCTACTTGTCCTCTCTCCCCCCTCTACTTGTCCTCTCTCCCCCTCTTCTCCCTGAACTTGTCCTCTCTCCCCCCTCTACTTGTCCTCTCTCCCCCTCTTCTCCCTGAACCTGTCCTCTCTCCCCCCTCTACTTGTCCTCTCTCCCCCCTCTACTTGTCCTCTCTCCCCCCTCTACTTGTCCTCTCTCCCCCTCTTCTCCCTGAACTTGTCCTCTCTCCCCCCTCTACTTGTCCTCTCTCCCCCCTCTACTTGTCCTCTCTCCCCCCTCTACTTGTCCTCTCTCCCCCTCTTCTCCCTGAACTTGTCCTCTCTCCCCCCTCTACTTGTCCTCTCTCCCCCTCTACTTGTCCTCTCTCCCCCCTCTACTTGTCCTCTCTCCCCCTCTTCTCCCTGAACTTGTCCTCTCTCCCCCCTCTACTTGTCCTCTCTCCCCCCTCCACTTGTCCTCTCTCCCCCCTCTACTTGTCCTCTCTCCCCCCTCTTCTCCCTGAACTTGTCCTCTCTTAAATCACTGGGGAAGCCAAGCAAGAAAAAAAACATGTTACAAACTACAGTATGTGCTGTGATGACTGTGTTGTTTGCTCTATAACCTGTTAGTTCATATGCCTTGACACCGTGGTATATAAGGCTAAGGCCGAGACAATTAGAATACACAGTATCACAAAACCGGAGAGCCACATCTGTCCAGTGGAGTCCACAAAGCATATGCGTGTACAGTAACAGACAGTTACAGACCTAAAACATGGTGAAGCAAGATAATGTGTCTGACATTTCCAGACCACTAAACAACTACTGATTTAGAACCATGGAGAGTTGCCGCAAGTCGCAAAGAAAATAGCAGCGACCTTCACTATTCCAGCACCATTACAACTTCTACATTTATTTAAATAGGCAAGTCAGTTAAGAACAAATTTGTATTTACAATGACGGCCTACCCCGGCCAAACCTGGACGACACTGGGCAAATTATGTGCTGCCCTATGGGACTCCCAATCACGAGCAGATGTGATACAGCTTACATCATCAAATCACCTCTGCTTAGTCTAATACACTAAAAGATACCAATAATTATTTGGTCCAATCAACGTAAGCTAAATATGATGTGGCTGTCCATGGTTCTGGTTTCTGTGTGTGTGCATGCGCATTCCAGCAAGTAGAAAAACATGTTGACTCACCCTACTGGTAGAGAAACACCACCCTCCTCTCTGTCATGTTGACTCACCCTACTGGTAGAGAAACACCACCCTCCTCTCTGTCATGTTGACTCACCCTACTGGTAGAGAAACACCACCCTCCTCTCTGTCATGTTGACTCACCCTACTGGTAGAGAAACACCACCCTCCTGGTAGAGAAACACCACCCTCCTCTCATGTTGACTCACCCTACTGGTAGAGAAACACCATCCTCCTCTCTGTCATGTTGACTCACCCTACTGTTAGAGAAACACCATCCTCCTCTCTGTCATTTTGACTCACCCTACTGGTAGAGAAACACCACCCTCCTCTCATGTTGACTCACCCTACTGGTAGAGAAACACCACCCTACTCTCTGTCATGTTGACTCACCCTACTGGTAGAGAAAATCCACCCTCCTCTCATGTTGACTGACCCTACTGGTAGAGAAACACCATCCTCCTCTCTGTCATGTTGACTCACCCTACTGGTAGAGAAACACCACCCTCCTCTCTGTCATGTTGACTCACCCTACTGGTAGAGAAATACCACCCTCCTCTCTACCATGTTGACTCACCCTACTGGTAGAGAAACACCACCCTCCTCTCTGTCATGTTGACTCACCACACTCCTTACATCCCCGGCCCGCTAGCTGTCTGAATCGCTGTGTTTCCAGCCCGCCAAGCCAATCACTGGACACCTATGATCCCTCGGCTACGCATGCTTCTACCTAATGTCAATATGCCTTGTCCATTGCTGTTTTGGTTATTGATTATTGCCTTATTTCACTGTAGAGCCTCTAAGCCTGCTCAATATGCCTTAGCTAACCCTTTAGGTCCACCTCCCACACTGCAGTGACCTCACCTGGTTTAAATGATGTTTCTAGAGACAATATCTCTGTAATGGGGTGCGTGCTGGTGGCAGGGAAGTCAGGCGCACGAGAACGAAATTGGTAAAAACGGAGTTATTTAATATATGCTTACAAACTCCGAAAACCAACATACATGATAAAGAAAGTGGGTAAAAACCCGTCGCACACCGTAACATACTTGGCACCAATACATACAACAAACAATTCCTGACAAGGACATGGGGGAAAACAGAGGGAAAATACACAACATGTAATTTAGGGAATTGAAACCAGGTGAGTGTGAAAACAAGACAAAACAAATGGAACATGTAAAATGAATTGATGATGGCTAGAAGACCGGTTGACGTCGACCTCCGAACACCCCCCGAACAAGGAGAGTAACCAACTTCGGCAGAAGTCCTGACAATCTCTCTCATCGTCACTCAATGCATAGGTTTACCTCCACTGTATTCACATCCTACCATACCTTTGTCTGTACATTATGCCTTGAATCTATTCTACCGTGCACAGAAACCTGCTAATTTTACTCTCTGTTCCGAACGTACTAGACGACCAGTTCTTATAGCCTTTAGCCGTACCCTTATCCTACTCCTCCTCTGTTCCTCTGGTGATGTAGAGGTTAATTCAGCCCCTGCAGTGCCTAGCTCTACTCCCATTCCCCAGGCGCTATCATTTGGTGACTTCTGTAACCGTAAAAGCCTTGGTTTCATGCATGTTAACATTAGAAGCCTCCTCCCTAAGTTTGTTTTATTCACTGCTTTAGCACATTCTGCCAATCCGGATGTCCTAGCCGTGTCTGAATCCTGGCTTAGGAAAACCACCAAAAACCCTGAAATTTCCATCCCTAACTATAACATTTTCCTACAAGATAGAACTACCAAAGGGGTCGGTGTTGCAATCTACTGCAGAGATAGCCTGCAGAGTCTTGCTTTCCAGGTCTGTGCCAAATAATTTGAGCTTCCACTTATAAAAATCCACCTTTCCAGAAACAAGTCTCTCACCTTCGCCACTTGCAATAGACCACCCTCTGCCCTCAGCTGTGCCCGGGACACCATATGTGAATTGATTGCCTCCCATTGCCCCCCTATTTTCAGAGCTTGTGCTGGGACATCCTTAACACCCCGCCATCCTACAATCTAAGCTTGATGCAGTCAATCTCACACAAATTATTAATGAACCTACCAGGTACAACCCCAAATCCGTAAAGACGAGCACCCTCATGTCTTCAATCAGGATCTCAGCGATCACTGCCTCATTGCCTGCATCCGTAATGGGTCTGCGGCCAAACGACCACCCCTCATCACTGTCAAACGCTCCCTAAAACACTTCAGCGAGCATGCCTTTCTAATCGACCTGGCCCGGGTATCCTGTAAGGATATTGACCTCATTCCATCAGTAGGGGATGCCTGGTTATTCTTTAAAAGTGCTTCCCTCACAATCTTAAATAAGCATGCCCCATTCAAAAAATGTAGAACCAGGAACAGATATAGCCGTTGCTTCACTCCAGAACTGACTGCCCTTGACCAGCACAAAAACATCCTGTGGTGTACTGCATTGGCATCAAATAGCCCCCACGATATGAGACATTTCAGGGAAGTTAGGAACCAATATACACAAGCAGTTAGGAAAGCTAAGGCTAGCTTTTTCAAACAGAAATGTTCATCCTGTAGCACAAACTCCAAAAAGTTCTGGGACACTGTAAAGTTCATGGAGAGTAAGAGCACCTCCTCCCAGCTGCCCACTGCACTGAGGCTAGGAAACACTGTCACCACCGATAAATCCACTATAATGGAGAATTTCAATATGCATTTTTCTACAGCTGGCCATGCTTTCCACCTGGTTAACCCTACATCGGTCAACAGCCCTGCACCCCCAACAGCAACTTGCCCAAGCCTCCCCCATTTGTCCTTCATCCAAATCCAGATAGCTGATGTTCTGAAAGAGATGCAAAATCTGGACCCCTACAAATCAGCCGGGCTAGACAATCTGGACCTCTCTTTCTAAAATGATCAGCCGAAATTGTTGCATTCCCTATTACTGGCCTATTCAACCTCTCTTTCGTATTGTCTGAGATCCCCAAAGATTGTAAAGCTGCCGCGGTCAACCCCCTCTTCAAAGGGGGAGACACTCTAGACCCAAACTGCTACAGACCAATATCTATCCTACCTTGCCTTTCTAAGGTCTTCGAAAGCCAAGTCAACAAACAGATCACCGATTGCTACGCAATCTGGTTTTCGAGCTGGTCGGGGTGCACCTCAGCCACGCTCAAGGTCCTAAACGATATCAAAACCGCCATCGATAAGAGACAATACTGTGCAGCTGTTTTCATCGACCTGGCCAAGGTTTTAGACTCTGTCAATCACCACATTCTTATTGGCAGACTCAACAGCCTTGGTTTCTCAAATGACTGCCTCGCCTGGTTCACCAACTACTTCTCAGACAGAGTGTCAAATCGGAGGGTCTGTTGTCCTGACCTCTGGCAGTCTCTATGGGGGTGCTACAGGGTTCAATCCTTGGGCGACTCTGATCTCTCATCAATGTCGCTCTTGCTGCTGGTGATTCTCTGATCCACCTCTACGCAGACGACACCATTCTGTACACTTCTGGCCCTTCTTTGGACACTGTGTTAACTAACCTCCAGATGAGCTTCAATGCCATACAACTCTCCTTCCGTGGCCTCCAACTGCTCTTAAATGCTAGTAAAACTAAATGCATGCTCTTCAACCGATCGCTGCCCACACCTGCCTGCCCGTCCAGCATCACTACTCTGGACGGTTCTGACTTAGAATATGTGGACAACTACAAATGCCTAGGTGTCTGGTTAGACTGTAAACTCTCCTTCCAGACTCACATTAAGCATCTCCAATCCAAAATTTAAATTAAATCTAGAATCGGCTTCCTATTTCGCAACAAAGCATCCTTCACTCATGCTGCCAAACATATCCTCGTAAAACTGACTATCCTACAGATCCTTGTTTTCGGCTATGTCATTTACATAACAGCCTCCAACATTCTACTCAGCAAATTGGATGCAGTCTATCACAGTGCCATCTGTTTTGTCACCAAAGCCCCATATACTACCCACCACTGTGACCTGTATGCTCTCGTTGGCTGGCCCTCACTACATACGCGTCGCCAAACCCACTGGCTCCAGGTCATCTATAAGTCTTTGCTTGGTAATGCCCTGTCTTATCTCAGCTCACTGGTCACCATAGCAGCACCCAACGGTAGCATGTGCTCAAGCAGGTATATTTCACTGGTCATCCTCAAAGCCAATTCCTCCTTTGGCCGCCTTTCCTTCCAGTTCTCTGCTGCCAATGACTGGAACGATCTGCAAAAAATCACTGAACCTGGAGACTCATATCTCCCTCACTAACTGTCAAGTGTCAGTATGCAGCGGTGAGGACGGAGTCAGGCGCAGGACACAGAACTGAGTAAAATAACGTACTTTACTCGAAAAGAAACAACCATAAATTCCACGCAGGGAAAACACACCACACAGCAGTCTAACACTCAACGAGGAACAAACACGCACAAAACATACTGGGAACCAGAGGGTTAAATAGGGAAATAGTATTAACGTAATGGGAACCAGAGGGTTAAATAGGGAAATAGTATTAACGTAATGGGAACCAGAGGGTTAAA
>NC_092155.1:81161670-81281670 GCF_045791955.1 Oncorhynchus clarkii lewisi
CCCTCTCAGTCTCTTGTCCTCTCCCTCTCAGTCTCTTGTCCTCTCCCTCTCAGTCTTTTGTCCTCTCCCTCTCAGTCTCTTGTCCTCTCCCTCTCCCTCTCAGTCTCTTGTCCTCTCCCTCTCGGGTCTCTTGTCCTCTCCCTCTCAATCTCTTGTCCTCTCCCTCTCCCTCACTCAGTGTGTATTATTCTCTCCCTCTCAGTCTCTTGTCCTCTACCTCTCAGTCTCTTGTCCTCTCCCTCTCTTGTCCTCTCCCTCTCAGTCTCTTGTCCTCTCAGTCTCTTGTCCTCTCAGTCTCTTGTCCTCTCCCTCTCAGTCTCTTGTCCTCTCCCTCTCAGTCTCTTGTCCTCTCCCTCTCAGTCTCTTGTCCTCTCTCTCTCCCTCTCAGTCTCTTGTCCTCTCCCTCTCTTGTCCTCTCCCTCTCCCTCTCAGTCTCTTGTCCTCTCCCTCTCAGTCTCTTGTCCTCTCCCTCTTCCTCTCAGTCTCTTGTCCTCTCCCTCTGTCTCTTGTCCTCTCCCTCTCCCTCCCAGTCTCTTGTCCTCTCCCTCTCAGTCTCTTGTCCTCTCCCTCTCCCTCTCAGTCTCTTGTCCTCTCCCTCTCCCTCTCAGTCTCTTGTCCTCTCCCTTTCAGTCTCTTGTCCTCTCCCTCTCCCTCTCAGTCCTCTCCCTCTCCCTCTCAGTCCTCTCCCTCTCCCTCTCAGTCTCTTGTCCTCTCCCTCTCAGTCTCTTGTCATCTCCCTCTCCCTCTCAGTCTATTGTCCTCTCCCTCTCAGTCTCTTGTCCTCTCCCTCTCTTGTCCTCTCCCTCTCAGTCTCTTGTCCTCTCCCTCTCAGTCTCTTGTCCTCTCCCTCTCCCTCCCAGTCTCTTGTCCTCTCCCTCTCAGTCTCTTGTCCTCTCCCTCTCCCTCTCAGTCTCTTGTCCTCTCCCTCTCAGTCTCTTGTCCTCTCCCTCTCAGTCTCTTGTCCTCTCCCTCTCCCTCTCAGTCTCTTGTCCTCTCCCTCTCCCTCTCAGTCTCTTGTCCTCTCCCTCTCCCTCACTCAGTGTTTATTATTCTCTCTCTCTCAGTCTCTTGTCCTCTCCCTCTCAGTCTCTTGTCCTCTCCCTTTCAGTCTCTTGTCCTCTCCCTCTCCCTCGCTCAGTGTTTATTCTTCTCTCTCTCTCATTTAGTGTCAGCTGTTTGCGACCCTGCGCACGCATCTCGTAATCCAGGACTCAGTTCCAGTAACATTCCTTCTTCTCCAAGATGATGGGTTGGTCTGTTCTGTCTCTTTCCCGGGTGCTGCAGGCCAACACACACACAGCTCAGGTAAGACATCCAGTTCGCTTATTAGAAAGTTGTTAGAAAGTAACATTGAAAGCTTTGTGTTTGACGTGTCAACTTGCATTTATTTAGACTGGTTTGGTTTGTACGGTAAGCTGATTACTCAACTAGCTAATGTTAGCAAGTCGACCCAGTTAGCTATCTAGCCCCACGGCATCACGTAAGCCTGTGTCACTGTCCAGCACTAAGATAGCGTAGCGACAAGGTCAGTGCTGATATAACTGTCAGATACGGCCCTGGATCCGTTGCTTATCAACTAAACCTGTGTTTCAGGCAACAACTTAATGTTGTAACCCAAGTTACCAATATCACATCTAGCTAACTACATTATTTACATGAGAAAGTCAAGCGTCTCAAATTCCCGAGCAAGCCTGCATCGGCAACTATATAGGTAGCTCCATATAGGAAAAATACTCTTCTGCACCATCAGCTGTAGCTGAGTGTTGCTGTTCTTTCAGGGTCGTTCGTGCTCTGTCAGTTGACTTGTTAGTGGTCCATTTAAGACAACTAATGCTTTATAATTTGGCAGACGTGTGTTTTATGTTTAATTAGGCGAAAGAAACCCTCAGCTGTTTAGGAGAGGTGCTAGCAGAGTAGAACACCTGTTTAGGAGAGGTGCTGGCTAGCAGAGTAGAACACCTGTTTAGGAGAGTTGCTGGCTAGCAGAGTAGAACACCTGTTTAGGAGAGGTGCTGGCTAGCAGAGTAGAACACCTGTTTAGGAGAGGTGCTGGCTAGCAGAGTAGAACACCTGTTTAGGAGAGGTGCTGGCTAGCAGAGTAGAACACCTGTTTAGGAGAGGTGCTGGCTAGCAGAGTAGAACACCTGTTTAGGAGAGGTGCTGGCTAGCAGAGTAGAACACCTGTTTAGGAGAGGTGCTGGCTAGCAGAGTAGAACACCTGTTTAGGAGAGGTGCTGGCTAGCAGAGTAGAACACCTGTTTAGGAGAGGTGCTGGCTAGCAGAGTAGAACACCTGAAAAAGAAGCGGAGAGCCTCACACTCTAGGAGCTCAGATAACGTTGGTTATTAGGTTGACAGACAAGCTATACCCTAATGAAGACAGCTTGTCTGTCGAAACGTTGGTTATTAGGTTACTAAATTATTATTACATCTGAGCTCCTAGAGTGTGCGGCTCTCATTATGTTTATTCGACCTAATAATAATAGTTAGGTGGGTAATTATATTTGTCCTAGAGAGCTAAAGGATGCTAGCTGGCTAGCTAAGAAGTTTTGTGGTTTTAGTGTGGTTGGAAACATTATGTTGACCTGTTTTCTGACCTGTTCTGCTACACCCCGGGCAGGTGTTGAGGGCAGCCTTGTGCGGAAGGAGGCAGATGTCCCGCTACACCGTGAGTGACACAACAACCAGAACTTAACCAAGGCAATATGATGCATGACTGTAAAACTGTGTTGGAACAAAATGGTGACTCTATCACCGTGTAGAGTCACCGTGTAGAGTCACCGTGTAGAGTCACCGTGTAGAGTCACCGTGTAGAGTCACCGCGTAGAGTCACCGCGTAGAGTCACCGCGTAGAGTCACCGTGTAGAGTCACCGCGTAGAGTCACCGTGTAGAGTCACCGCGTGGAGTCACCGTGTAGAGTCACCGTGTAGCATGCTGACCACACCACTCACGTCGCGTGCGTTGCAATATAAATGTACACATACATGTTACTCACTGCACCCACACTGCTCGTGAGCGTCTGTGTAGCCAGGCGCTAAAATAGAACTTGGTTCTATTTGTGAGGCGCTGCAAGTCCCACCTCTTCCATCTCCTCATTGGTTTTTAGGAGCATATACCCACGTGGGTGATTGAAAGATGAACTGAGGTACAATCTCCAGACCAGTTGATGGTGGTAAAGCACCTTAACGTTGGTTGCCAACCGTCATATCAAGTCCAAAGAAGAAGAAGAAGCCTGAAGGAGGAGAGATTACTAGAAACTAACTCTGTTTACCCTTTTATCTGTGGATTAATTGTCAGAGTAGAGGACCTTGTGCATTTCAGGTAAAATAACAACCCAATGTTTATATCTCAGGACAAATTAGCTAGCAACAGCAAGCTAGCAAGCTAAATTGTCATTAATGTTTAATTATTTTTCAACCTATCCCCAAGTTTAGAGTTTGTTTTGATATTTCAACCTGCGTGTTCTGATCATGCCTGGTGTGGGTGGACAAAATCAACTTGCGCGTGATGGAACACGCGGATACGCGGTCAGCATGTAGGGATAGGAATTGGATGTTAGTGATTGATAAGTAATGTCTGAGCTCATGGAGATGATGGTTACTGTTAGAATGAAGACATGTTCTCCAGAGCTCCTGTATACTGCCTCTGGCTGCTCTTAACTTTCCTTTAGTCCAACCCTTTACATACAGATGTATTGGAATCTCAAAATGCCTTCTGCCTCTCCCACCATGTCAACACGACTGTTATGCCCCTGTAATACATTGTACCCAAACTAACTAACTACATTATGAGTCCTGTCGTTATGCCCATAGATAGCATGGATGCTAATATATTAGCAAGAACCTGTCTGTCCGTTCTCCCTGACTAACGCTCCCTCTGTTATCTCCTCTATCTTCTCCCTCCATCCTCTACAACAGATCATAGTGAGTACAGAGACACACACACACACAAAGTAGTGGTCATAGTTATATTGTTGTAGCTTCTAGTCATTGCTGGTTTAAGAAAAGGCTGGAGTTAGGGTTCTGTATTCCTTGTTGTGGTTCTGTGTGTTGCAGCCACCCCCAGCACGGTACGGGGGTCGGCACACGGTGACGCTCATCCCAGGAGACGGTATCGGACCTGAGCTACTCAGCCATGTTAGAGAACTGTTCAGGTTAGACACACACACACACACACACACACACACACACACACACACACACACACACACACACACACACACACACACACACACACACACACACACACACACACACACACACACACACACACACACTAACTCCTACATTTCTGTGTGTACATTAGGTTCTGCTGTGTACCTGTGGATTTTGAGGTGGTGAATGTGGATTCTACTATGACATCAGAGGATGATATCAACGACGCCATTACAGCCATCAGACGCAACGGAGTGGCCCTCAAAGGTCTGGAGGAGGGAGGGGGAGAGAGACGGAGGGGGAGAGAGAGAGGTGGAAGGGGAGAGAGAGGGAGGGGGAGAGAGAGGGAGGGGGAGAGAGCCAGAGAGAGAGGTGGAAGGGGAGAGAGAGGGAGGGGAGAGAGAGGGAGTGGGAGAGAGCCAGAGAGAGAGGTGGAAGGGGAGAGAGAGGGAGGAGGAGAGAGCCAGAGAGAGAGGTGGAAGGGGAGAGAGAGGGATAGGGAGGGGAGGGAGGGGGAGAGAGCCAGAGGAGAGGTGGAAGGGGAGAGAGAGAGCCAGAGAGAGAGGTGGAAGGGGAGAGAGAGGGAGGGGGAGAGAGCCAGAGAGAGAGGTGGAAGGGGAGAGAGTCTGGGAGAAAGAGAATGCAAAAACCTAAGAAAAAAAATGGAGAAACAAATCAACAAAAAACATAGAGACCCAGAAACCCAGAGCCTACGCCTTCACTATGGTGAATCACTAAAACAATACAGAAATACACAATGGAAAAAGAAGGAACAGCACGTCAGAAATCTGCTCAAAGTAAATGAAGAATCTATAGAATCAAACGACTTCTGGGACACTAAACAAACAACAACATGAAGAGTTATCTATCCAAAATTGAGATGTATGGATGAACCAATTCTCCCAAAATGTTGGCCCTTTAACAAAGAACAAACAGCAAAAACATATACATGAACAAATAAAAATCTAAGAATCAGTAAAGACTACCAGAACCCACTGGATTCTCCAATTACATTGAATGATCTACAGGATCATACAAACGCTCCACCCCAAAAAGGCCTGTGGTGTTGATGGTATCCTCAATGAAATGATCAAATATACAGACCACAAATTCAAATTGGCCATATTTAAACTCTATAACATCATCCTTAGCTCTGGCATCTTCCCAAATATTTGATACCAAGGACTGATCACCACAATCCACAAAATTGGAGACAAATTTGACCCCAATAACTACCGTGGAATATGCGTCAACAGCGACCTTGGGAAAATCCTCTGCATTATCATTAACGGCAAACTCGTTCATTTCCTCACTGAAAACAATGTACTGAACTGGCTTTTTACCAAATTGCCGTATGACAGACCACGTATTCACCCTCCACACCCTAATTGACAAACAAACCAAAACAGTCTTCTCATGTTTTGTTGATTTCAAAAAAGCTTTTGACTCAATTTGGCATGAGGGTCTGCTATACAAATTGATGGAACGTGGTGTTGGGGGAAAAACATACGACATTATAAAATCCATGTACACAAACAACAAGTGTGTGGCTAAAATTGGGGAAAAAACAAATTTCTTTCCACAGTGCCATGAGGTGAGGTAGGGATGCAGCTTAAGCCCCACACTCTTGACAAACAGCAAATTGAGCTTTTGTGCTGAATTCTGAAAAAATATCCTGTGTACAACATAAAACACCAAATAATGCACGCAGAGCAGAATTAGGCCGATACTTGCTAATTATCAAAATCCAGAAAAGAGCCATTAAATTCTACAACCACCTAAAAGAAAGCAATTCCCACACCTTCCATAACAAAGCCATAACCTACAGAGAGATGCACTTGGTGAAGAGGCAACTAATCAAGCTGGTCCTGAGACTCTGTTCACAAACACAAACAGACCCCACAGAGCCCGAGGACAGCAACACTATTAGTATCAAGGCTAAGGCAGAGACCCAGATCTAGGCACAGGAGGTGGATAGTACGAGTCTCAGAGTTTATTATAGTACAAGGCAAAAAAGAAGTCATGACAGTCAAAGAGTCGTAATCCAGGAAAACAGGAGACAAAGGACTGTGAGACAGTGGTTCAATTCTAGATACATGGAAAGTGGGACGTATACGGAGAGTGCAGGGCAACAGAAGGCGAATAGCAGAGGGCTAAGGACCTTAGAGAAAGAAAGGGCCGATAAATTGTGGGGAATGTTTGCAGGACTCCACTCTGAGGGGCAGATCCCTAGTGGAAACCCTCTGCCCAAGATGGTAGCGGGTAGCAGGGGTCCGGTGGCAGTCCACCTGTCGTCAATACCTGGAGCTGGACTTGAGAAGAGCGATCCGGGTTCTCTTCCAGGTACGGCAACAGCAACAGACGAATATCTGGGCAGATGACTGCACATTAGACTGGGGATGAAAACCAGAGGATAGAGAACTAAGGACCGCGATCGATCGGAGACCATGTCGACCAGATGTGTATGAATCCGGAAGATGTGCTGCACCTTGTGCTGGGCCGTCTCCTTAGCTGAAGGGGCAACTTAGGAAGGGGGATAAAGTGGGCGGTTTTGGAAAACCTATCCACCACCGTAAGGATGGTTGTGTTGCCATCTGACGGAGGGAGACCCGTGACGAAGTCCAAGGATATATGGGAGCAGGAGCAGTGAGGAACAGGGAGTGGTTGAAGGAGGTCAGCCGGAGCTTGCCGCACAGTCTTGTTCTGCACACACACAGTGCAGGCGGCAACGAACGCGGAGACGTAAGGAACCATGGTGGGCCACCAAAAACATTGTCAGATGAAAGCCAAGGTCCGACAGGAACCAGGATGACAAGTGAGCCTCGAGGAATGTGCCCATTCCAGAACCGGAGCACGGGCAGAGTCCGGGACAAACATCAGATTAGCCGGGGCCCAACCTCAATTCCCCAGATGAAAGCAGCCACAGAAAGTAGGGAGGATGGCCTCGGGGTCCGATGGTGTAGTGGTGGGGCTGTACAGATGTGAAAGTGTGTCAGGCTTCACATTCCTGGACCCAGGGTGGTAGGAGATAGTGAAATGAAAACGAGTGAATAATAGGGCCCATTTCGCCTGCCTGGAGTTTAGGCCTTGGCGGTGCAGAGATATTTCAGGTTTTTATGGTCCACATCAAGAGATGGATGTTCCGCCCCTTCTAACCAGTGCCTCCACTCCTCCAACGCCATCTTAACAGCGAGTTATTCCCGATTTCCCACGTAGTCCCTCTCAGTGGAGTTAAGACGATGGGAAAGGAAGGCGCAGAGATGCAGCTTCTGGTCCCCACTCCGATGTCCGAGGTGTCCGCCTCCACCACGAACTGACGGGATGGTCCAGATGGATTAAGATAGGAGCTGTAGGGAATCGAACGGAAACTTGGGAGAGGAGTGTGGAGAGAAGGGGGAAGCAAGGGTGCTGTAACCACAGATGAAACGCCGGTAGAAATGAGCAAACCCCAGGAAACGTTGCTGCTGTACTCTGGATGTGGGTTGAGGGAAATCCACCACCGCTCTCACCTTGTCAGGGTCCATCTGAATGTTCCTGGCAGCAATGATGTATCCTGGGAAGGAGATGGTGTAGCGATGGAAAGCTGGTTCTCCAGGAGATGCAGGAGGGCCTGTCGGACATGGAGGATGTGCTCCTCTGCCCACTGGGAATAAATGAGCGGACAGGAATGGTGGACAGACCTGAGGCTAGCAGGGAGACGTCCCGGGGCTGTGCCGACATCAGACAGCAAAATGGACTCCAACCCATGATGGAACCCATAGCCCATTCAATTAGGGGATTGTGCCTCTGGAGCCATGAAAATCCCATAACCATGGGTACATGAGGAGACTCCAGGAGCAGAAACTATAAAGACTCACTGTGGTTGCCTGACAACTCGCAGGTGGAACCATATTGTGAGTGACTCTGCCAATAGAGTGCCCATCCAGCGCTCTGACATCCATCGGGATGGAAAGGGGTTGAGTGGAGATACCCAGCTCAGACACCAGGGTAGTGTCCATTAAGCTCTCATCGGCCACATAGTCAAAGCGCACCCGGATGGATTCGGACTGGCTTCCCCACAACAGGGTAGCATAGAGGGGGGGTTACGAGTAGTGAGAGATTGAAAATTCCCCGTACGGCTCACCAGTGTAATCGTACCTACTGATAAGCCTGGTCTTTTAATGGGCAGGTAGATAAGAAATGTCCCAGAAATCCACAATACAGACAACTCTTGGTGTTTAGTCTGCGTAAGCGCTCAGCAGGAGACAATCTAGCCCTGCCCAGTTGCATGGGCTCCGGAGGAGATGAATTGACAGCCCTCTGATTTCCGAGAGAGCTCGGATTCACTCGGAAATGTAGACTTCTAGGGATTCCTCGGAGGCTAGATGGAAATTGAGGACAAGCGAGGACAACTGGGAACAGATTCCCTCTCCCTCCAATATACCTTTGCTGCCCATCGATCCAGATGGTCAAGGCTATGAGGGAATCAAGGTCCATGGGAAGCTCCCGGGCTGCAAACTCATATTTAACCATCTCCAATAATCCGTCACGGAATGCGTCGAACAAGGCTTTCCGTGTTCCAGGCACTCTCAGCTGCCAACGTGCGAAAATCCACCATGTATTCTGCCACACTATGGGAGTCTTGACGTAGTTGGAGCAGCTTACGAGCAGCCTCTCTCCCAGACAACGGAGAATCGAACACTTTACGTAACTCCATCACGAACTCCTCCAGATTGAGGCAAGCGGTGGACTGTTGCTCCCACACCACTGTAGCCAAGGCGAGTGCCCTTCCGGACATCAGCGTTATCAAATACGCTATCTTCGAGCGGGTTCCAGAATCTCCAGCGTAGCGCTCCGGAGGAAGCGAGGTTCTCGGGACACTGGGGTAGGCTGGGAAGAAGCGCCGCTGGTAAGCGGTTTCTGGGAGTCTGGGGGATTACTGTTGTGGCTTGCTGCCTAGTTGGGAATCCGCGGAATTGCTCCAGCAATGTATCAAATGCATGGTCATGGCATTCTACGAGGGTATGGTGTCCCTCCATAAGGCATTGCAGTAACTCCTTGTGCTTTCCAATGGTGGCTCCTTGACAGCATTGCGGAGCTGGTCCGAGTCTGCTTGGTCAGTCATGGCCAGTTTGTACAATCACGGCTCAGGTTAAAGCAGAAAGGTCAGAACTAGGAAGACAAGGAAAAACTCAAACTAGAGCACTGGAAACACGGGAACACTCTGGTAGGACTTGACGGGACAAAACTAACTGGCAACAGACAAACAGAAAACTCAGGTATATTGAGGGGAGATATCTGACAGTCAATTGGCTCTACCCTCGAGCCTTATATGGTCTTCCTGCCCCAACGAGGCAAGGCTGTAGTTCATTAAGCCAGGGCGTGCTTGGGGATAAAGGAGGAAGCAGCCTGCACAAAGGGGCAGAGTAGGAGACAGCCAAGTGCACAATGAAGAGTGGGAGAAAAGAGAGCAATATATGTGAGATTACCCGTTGTAACCTGGACTGTTGGACTACCTCCTTTGTGTACCGGACTGGATTGGCTGAGGACCTGAGCGTGATGATTAACCCTGGAAAATGGAATGGACAACGAGAATGGCTTGTGGACTGTGAAGTGATTGTTGAATTCCCCTCTCTTCCCCAGTGTGCCAAAACCCCTAATAAACTTCCCATTTGCATTCTAATTGTGCTACCGGTGCATGTTTTGTTATTGCACTTGGTGACGTGACACCCTTGAGCTACAAAGGCCATAAGCAAACAAGAAAATGCTCATCCAGAAGTGATGCTCCTAATGGCCGGGGACTTTAATGCCGGGAAACTTAAATCTGTTTTACCTAATTTCTACCAGCAGGTCACATGTGCAACCAGAGGAAAAACATCTCTAGACCACCTTTACTCCACACACAGAGATGCATACAATGCTCTCCCCCACCCTCCATTTGGCAAATCTGGCCATAATTATATCCTCCTGATTCCTGCTATAAAAAACAGAATTCTTTAAACTGGGATGGGGCCTTCGCCAAGGTTGCAATCTAAGTCCTGCACTCTTCAATATTTACATCATCAAATTGGCCACTATTCCAGAGAAATCCTCAGCCCCTGGTGTTAGTCTCCACAATTCAGAGGTTAAATGCCTACTCTTGGCAGATGACCTGTGTCTGCTGTCACCCACAGTACATGGCCTACAGCAGAGCCTGGACCTGCTAGAGCAGTACTGCCAGACCTGGGCCCTGGCAGTAAACCCCCAAAATACTAAAATAATTATGATTTTCCAGAGAAGATCCAGATCTCAGGGAAAAAGACCAAAGATCTAAATTGGTACAAAATATATAGAGTACTGCACACACTACAATTACTTAGGTTTAAATATAGAGTGTACTGCACACACTACAATTACTTAGGTTTAAAATAAGCTCAACTGGGCACCTTAATCAGGCAGTGAATGAATTGAGTGAGAAAGCATGTAGGTCATTCTACACCATTAAAAAAAACAAATTCAAATTGACATACCTATGACAATTTGACTAATCGAATGTGTCAGTAAACCAATTGAACTTTATGGCACCGAGGTGTGAGGTACACTTGCAAAACATTTTACCCAATTTTACCCAACACAAACACCCAATTGACACCCTGCATGCAGAGTTCTGTAAGAGGAAAGCTACAAACCCTGCATGCAGGGCAGAATTAGGCCAACATCCACTAATAAGAAAAACTCAAAAAAGAGCAATTCAGTTTTGGAAACATATTAAACACAGTGACCACCTCTCATATCAATACCAATCCCTGCAATGCCAAGAGCTGAGCAAAATAAAGAGTCCCCTCATCCAGCTGGTCCTGGGGCTGAGTTCACTTACCTGTTATACTAACACACTGAAGCCTCAGGACCAGAACATCCAATCAATCAGAATAAACCAAATTACAACACAGTCAAAATAAAACTACATTGCTTATTGGGAAACAGAAGCACAAAGCAAAATGCAGTGCTATCTGATCCTAAATCGACAGTACACCATGGCTAAATATTTGACCATGGTTACTGATCAAAACCTTAGAAAAACCTTGGCAAAGTACTGGCTCAGTGAGCACAGCCTTGCCATTGAGAAGGGTAGACACAGGAAAACATGGCTCCCTGTAGAGGAAAGGCTGTGCAACCACTGCAAAAAATATAAAACAATTAGAGAATGTAATTTCCCCAAATTTAAAACCCTTATTCAAGGTTTCAAAGACCTCTCTGATGAGGATAGGCTACCCGTCCTGTTGGGGGAGGACACAGAGAGCTGTGGGTTAGCAGAGCACTACATTGCTGCCTGCCATAAGATGAGGAACAGTGTCTGACAGACCAATCAACCTGCACATGTCTTATATGCCATTGTTATTGTTCAATGCATGGTTATTTTGACCCTTGATTATTGTTATTGTTGTCCCGTTGACAATATTGATTATTATTATAATTTTTATTTATAAAATCTCCAAAGTAAAGCTTTGGCAATATGTACATTGTTACGTCACGCCAATAAAGCACATTTAATTGAATTGGCGAAAGAGACAGAAAGACAGAGACAGAAAGACAGAGACAGAAAGATAAAGACAGACAGAGATAAAAAGACAAAGATGAAAAGACAGAGATGGAAAGACAGAGAGACAGAGATGGAAAGACAGAGATGGAAAGACAGAGAGACAGAGATGGAAAGACAGAGATAAAAAGACAGAGATGGAAAGACAGAGATGGAAAGACAGAGATAAAAAGACAGAGATGGAAAGACAGAGATAAAAAGACAGAGATGGAAAGACAGAGATAAAAAGACAGAGAGAAAAAGACAGAGATAAAAAGACAGAGATGGAAAGACAGAGATAAAAAGACAGAGATGGAAAGACAGAGATGAAAAGACATAGATGGAGAGACAGAGATGGAAAGACAGAGATGGAAAGACAGAGATGGAAAGACAGAGATGGAAAGACAGAGCTGGAAAGACATAGATGGAGAGACAGAGATGGAAAGACAGAGATGGAAAGACATAGATGGAGAAACAGAGATGGAAAGACAGAGATGGAAAGACAGAGATGGAAAGACAGAGATGGAAAGACATAGATGGAGAGACAGAGATAAAAAGACAGAGATGGAGAGACAGAGATGGAAAGACAGAGATAAAAAGACAGAGATGGAGAGACAGAGATGGAAAGACAGAGATAAAAAGACAGAGATGGAGAGATAGAGATGGAAAGACAGAGATGGAGAGACAGAGATGGAAAGACAGAGATGGATAGACAGAGAGACAGAGATGGAAAGACAGAGATAAAAAGACAGAGATGGAACAACAGAGATGGAAAGACAGAGATAAAAAGACAGAGATGGAAAGACAGAGATGGAAAGACAGAGATGGAGAGACAGAGATGGAAAGACAGAGATCGAAAGACAGAGATAAAAAGACAGAGATGGAAAGACAGAGATAAAACGACAGAGATGGAAAGACAGATGGAAAGACAGAGATAAAAAGGCAGCGATGGAAAGACAGAGATAAAAAGACAGAGATGGAAAGACAGATGGAAAGACAGATGGAAAGACAGAGATAAAAAGACAGAGATGGAATGACAGAGATGGAAAGACAGAGATAAAAAGACAGAGATGGAAAGACAGAGATGGAAAGACGGAGATGGAAAGACAGAGATGGAAAGACAGAGATGAAAAGACAGAGATGGAAAGACAGAGATGGAAAGACAGATGGAAAGACAGAGATGGAAAGACAGATGGAAATACAGATGGAAAGACAGAGATGGAAAGACAGATGGAAAGACAGAGATAAAAAGACAGAGATGGAAAGACAGAGATGGAAAGACAGAGATAAAAAGACAGAGATGGAGAGATAGAGATGGAAAGACAGAGATGGAGAGACAGAGATGGAAAGACAGAGATGGAAAGACAGAGATAAAAAGACAGAGATGGAAAGACAGAGATGGAAAGACAGAGATAAAAAGACAGAGATGGAAAGACAGAGATAAAAGACAGAGATGGAAAGACAGAGATAAAAAGACAGAGATAAAAAGACAGAGATGGAAAGACAGAGATGGAGAGACAGAGATGGAGAGACAGAGATGGAAAGATGAAGATAAAAAGACAGAGATGGAAAGACAGAGAGACAGAGATGGAAAGACAGAGATAAAAAGACAGCGATAAAAAGACAGAGATGGAAAGACAGAGATAAAAAGACAAATATAAAAAGACAGAGATAAAAAGACAGAGATGGAGAGACAAAGATAAATGACAGAGATGGAAAGATTGAGATGGATTTACAGAGATGGAGAGACCGAGATAAAATGACAGAGATGGAAAGACAGATGGAAAGACAGAGATAAAAAAACAGAGATAAAAAGACAGAGATGGAAGGACAGAGAAAAAAAGACAGAGATGGAAAGAAAGAGATGGAAAGACAGAGATGGAAAGACAGAGATAAAAAGACGGAGATGGAAAGACAGAGATAAAAAGACAGAGATGGAAAGACAGAGATGGAAAGACAGAGATGGAAAGACAGAGATCGAAAGACAGAGATAAAAAGACAGAGATGGAGGGACATAGATGGAACGACAGAGATGGAGAGACAGAGATGGAAAGACAGAGTTGGAAAGACAGAGATAAAAAGACAGAGATGGAAAGACAGAGATAAAAAGACAGAGATAAAAAGACAGAGATGGAAAGACAGAGA
This sequence comes from Oncorhynchus clarkii lewisi, assembly GCF_045791955.1. Lineage (NCBI taxonomy): Eukaryota > Metazoa > Chordata > Actinopteri > Salmoniformes > Salmonidae > Oncorhynchus > Oncorhynchus clarkii. The sequence goes on from NC_092155.1 coordinate 81,175,504, forward strand.
TAAAAAGACAGAGATGGAAAGACAGAGATGGAGAGACAGAGATGGAGAGACAGAGATGGAAAGATGGAGATAAAAAGACAGAGATGGAAAGACAGAGATGGAAAGACAGAGAGACAGAGATGGAAAGACGGAGATAAAAAGACAGAGATGGAACAACAGAGATGGAAAGACAGAGATAAAAAGACAGAGATGGAAAGACAGAGATGGAAAGACAGAGATGGAGAGACAGAGATGGAAAGACAGAGATGAAAAGACAGAGATGGAAAGACAGAGATAAAACGACAGAGATGGAAAGACAGATGGAAAGACAGAGATAAAAAGGCAGAGATGGAAAGACAGAGATAAAAAGACAGAGATGGAAAGACAGAGATGGAAAGACAGAGATAAAAAGACAGAGATGGAAAGACAGAGATGGAAAGACAGAGATGGAGAGACAGATGGAAAGACAGAGATGGAGAGACAGAGATGGAAAGACAGAGATGGAAAGACAGAGATGGAAAGACGGAGATAAAAAGACAGAGATGGAACAACAGAGATGGAAAGACAGAGATAAAAAGACAGAGATGGAAAGACAGAGATGGAAAGACCGAGATGGAGAGACAGAGATGGAAAGACAGAGATGAAAAGACAGAGATGGAAAGACAGAGATAAAACGACAGAGATGGAAAGACAGATGGAAAGACAGAGATAAAAAGACAGAGATGGAATGACAGAGATGAAAAGACAGAGATGGAAAGACAGATGGAAAGACAGATGGAAAGACAGAGATAAAAAGACAGAGATGGAAAGACAGAGATGGAAAGACAGATGGAAATACAGATGGAAAGACAGAGATGAAAAGACAGATGGAAAGACAGATGGAGAGACAGAGATGGAAAGACAGATGGAAAGACAGAGATAAAAAGACAGAGATGGAAAGACAGAGATGGAAAGACAGAGATGGAAAGACAGAGATAAAAAGACAGAGATAAAAAGACAGAGATGAAAAGACAGAGATGGAAAGACAGAGATGGAAAGACAGATGGAAAGACAGAGATGGAAAGACAGATGGAAAGACAGAGATGGAAAGACAGATGGAAAGACAGAGATAAAAAGACAGAGATGGAGAGACAGAGATGGAAAGACAGAGATGGAGAGACAGAGATGGAAAGACAGAGAAGGAAAGACAGATGGAAAGACAGAGATAAAAAGACAGAGATGGAAAGACAGAGATAAAAAGACAGAGATGGAAAGACAGATGGAAAGACAGATGGAAAGACAGATGAAAAGACAGAGATAAAAAGGCAGAGATGGAAAGACAGAGATAAAAAGACGGAGATGGAAAGACAGAGATAAAAAGACAGAGATGGAAAGACAGAGATGGAAAGACAGAGATGGAAAGACAGAGATCGAAAGACAGAGATAAAAAGACAGAGATGGAGGGACATAGATGGAACGACAGAGATGGAGAGACAGAGATGGAAAGACAGAGATGGAGAGACAGAGATGGAGAGACAGAGATGGAACGATGGAGATAAAAAGACAGAGATGGAAAGACAGAGATGGAAAGACAGAGAGACAGAGATGGAAAGACGGAGATAAAAAGACAGAGATGGAAAGACAGAGATAAAAAGACAGAGATAAAAAGACAGAGATGGAAAGACAGAGATAAAAAGACAGAGATGGAAAGACAGAGATGGAAAGACAGAGATGGAGAGACAGAGATGGAGAGACAGAGATGGAACGATGGAGATAAAAAGACAGAGATGGAAAGACAGAGATGGAAAGACAGAGAGACAGAGATGGAAAGACGGAGATAAAAAGACAGAGATGGAACAACAGAGATAAAAAGACAGAGATGGAAAGACAGAGATGGAAAGACAGAGATGGAGAGACAGAGATGGAAAGACAGAGATGAAAAGACAGAGATGGAAAGACAGAGATAAAACGACAGAGATGGAAAGACAGATGGAAAGACAGAGATGGAAAGACAGATGGAAAGACAGAGATAAAAAGACAGAGATGGAGAGACAGAGATGGAAAGACAGAGATGGAGAGACAGAGATGGAAAGACAGAGAAGGAAAGACAGATGGAAAGACAGAGATAAAAAGACAGAGATGGAAAGACAGAGATAAAAAGACAGAGATGGAAAGACAGATGGAAAGACAGATGGAAAGACAGATGAAAAGACAGAGATAAAAAGGCAGAGATGGAAAGACAGAGATAAAAAGACGGAGATGGAAAGACAGAGATAAAAAGACAGAGATGGAAAGACAGAGATGGAAAGACAGAGATGGAAAGACAGAGATCGAAAGACAGAGATAAAAAGACAGAGATGGAGGGACATAGATGGAACGACAGAGATGGAGAGACAGAGATGGAAAGAAAGAGATGGAGAGACAGAGATGGAGAGACAGAGATGGAACGATGGAGATAAAAAGACAGAGATGGAAAGACAGAGATGGAAAGACAGAGAGACAGAGATGGAAAGACGGAGATAAAAAGACAGAGATGGAAAGACAGAGATAAAAAGACAGAGATAAAAAGACAGAGATGGAAAGACAGAGATAAAAAGACAGAGATGGAAAGACAGAGATGGAAAGACAGAGATGGAGAGACAGAGATGGAGAGACAGAGATGGAACGATGGAGATAAAAAGACAGAGATGGAAAGACAGAGATGGAAAGACAGAGAGACAGAGATGGAAAGACGGAGATAAAAAGACAGAGATGGAACAACAGAGATAAAAAGACAGAGATGGAAAGACAGAGATGGAAAGACAGAGATGGAGAGACAGAGATGGAAAGACAGAGATGAAAAGACAGAGATGGAAAGACAGAGATAAAAAGACAGAGATGGAAAGACAGATGGAAAGACAGAGATAAAAAGGCAGAGATGGAAAGACAGAGATAAAAAGACAGAGATGGAAAGACAGAGATGGAAAGACAGAGATAAAAAGACAGAGATGGAAAGACAGAGATGGAAAGACAGAGATGGAGAGACAGAGATGGAAAGACGGAGATGGAGAGACAGAGATGGAAAGACAGAGATGGAAAGACAGAGATGGAAAGACGGAGATAAAAAGACAGAGATGGAACAACAGAGATGGAAAGACAGAGATAAAAAGACAGCGATAAAAAGACAGAGATGGAAAGACAGAGATAAAAAGACAAATATAAAAAGACAGAGATAAAAAGACAGAGATGGAGAGACAAAGATAAATGACAGAGATGGAAAGATTGAGATGGATTTACAGAGATGGAGAGACCGAGATAAAATGACAGAGATGGAAAGACAGATGGAAAGACAGAGATAAAAAAACAGAGATAAAAAGACAGAGATGGAAGGACAGAGAAAAAAAGACAGAGATGGAAAGAAAGAGATGGAAAGACAGAGATGGAAAGACAGAGATAAAAAGACGGAGATGGAAAGACAGAGATAAAAAGACAGAGATGGAAAGACAGAGAAAAAAAGACAGAGATGGAAAGACAGAGATAAAAAGACAGAGATGGAAAGACAGAGATGGAGAGACAGAGATGGAGAGACAGAGATGGAAAGATGGAGATAAAAAGACAGAGATGGAAAGACAGAGATGGAAAGACAGAGAGACAGAGATGGAAAGACGGAGATAAAAAGACAGAGATGGAACAACAGAGATGGAAAGACAGAGATAAAAAGACAGAGATGGAAAGACAGAGATGGAAAGACAGAGATGGAGAGACAGAGATGGAAAGACAGAGATGAAAAGACAGAGATGGAAAGACGGAGATAAAACGACAGAGATGGAAAGACAGATGGAAAGACAGAGATAAAAAGGCAGAGATGGAAAGACAGAGATAAAAAGACAGAGATGGAAAGACAGAGATGGAAAGACAGAGATAAAAAGACAGAGATGGAAAGACAGAGATGGAAAGACAGAGATGGAGAGACAGATGGAAAGACAGAGATGGAGAGACAGAGATGGAAAGACAGAGATGGAAAGACAGAGATGGAAAGACGGAGATAAAAAGACAGAGATGGAACAACAGAGATGGAAAGACAGAGATAAAAAGACAGAGATGGAAAGACAGAGATGGAAAGACCGAGATGGAGAGACAGAGATGGAAAGACAGAGATGAAAAGACAGAGATGGAAAGACAGAGATAAAACGACAGAGATGGAAAGACAGATGGAAAGACAGAGATAAAAAGACAGAGATGGAATGACAGAGATGAAAAGACAGAGATGGAAAGACAGATGGAAAGACAGATGGAAAGACAGAGATAAAAAGACAGAGATGGAAAGACAGAGATGGAAAGACAGATGGAAATACAGATGGAAAGACAGAGATGAAAAGACAGATGGAAAGACAGATGGAAAGACAGAGATGGAAAGACAGATGGAAAGACAGAGATAAAAAGACAGAGATGGAAAGACAGAGATGGAAAGACAGAGATGGAAAGACAGAGATAAAAAGACAGAGATAAAAAGACAGAGATGAAAAGACAGAGATGGAAAGACAGAGATGGAAAGACAGATGGAAAGACAGAGATGGAAAGACAGATGGAAAGACAGAGATGGAAAGACAGATGGAAAGACAGAGATAAAAAGACAGAGATGGAGAGACAGAGATGGAAAGACAGAGATGGAGAGACAGAGATGGAAAGACAGAGAAGGAAAGACAGATGGAAAGACAGAGATAAAAAGACAGAGATGGAAAGACAGAGATAAAAAGACAGAGATGGAAAGACAGATGGAAAGACAGATGGAAAGACAGATGAAAAGACAGAGATAAAAAGGCAGAGATGGAAAGACAGAGATAAAAAGACGGAGATGGAAAGACAGAGATAAAAAGACAGAGATGGAAAGACAGAGATGGAAAGACAGAGATGGAAAGACAGAGATCGAAAGACAGAGATAAAAAGACAGAGATGGAGGGACATAGATGGAACGACAGAGATGGAGAGACAGAGATGGAAAGACAGAGATGGAGAGACAGAGATGGAGAGACAGAGATGGAACGATGGAGATAAAAAGACAGAGATGGAAAGACAGAGATGGAAAGACAGAGAGACAGAGATGGAAAGACGGAGATAAAAAGACAGAGATGGAAAGACAGAGATAAAAAGACAGAGATAAAAAGACAGAGATGGAAAGACAGAGATAAAAAGACAGAGATGGAAAGACAGAGATGGAAAGACAGAGATGGAGAGACAGAGATGGAGAGACAGAGATGGAACGATGGAGATAAAAAGACAGAGATGGAAAGACAGAGATGGAAAGACAGAGAGACAGAGATGGAAAGACGGAGATAAAAAGACAGAGATGGAACAACAGAGATAAAAAGACAGAGATGGAAAGACAGAGATGGAAAGACAGAGATGGAGAGACAGAGATGGAAAGACAGAGATGAAAAGACAGAGATGGAAAGACAGAGATAAAACGACAGAGATGGAAAGACAGATGGAAAGACAGAGATAAAAAGGCAGAGATGGAAAGACAGAGATAAAAAGACAGAGATGGAAAGACAGAGATGGAAAGACAGAGATAAAAAGACAGAGATGGAAAGACAGAGATGGAAAGACAGAGATGGAGAGACAGAGATGGAAAGACGGAGATGGAGAGACAGAGATGGAAAGACAGAGATGGAAAGACAGAGATGGAAAGACGGAGATAAAAAGACAGAGATGGAACAACAGAGATGGAAAGACAGAGATAAAAAGACAGAGATGGAAAGACAGAGATGGAAAGACAGAGATGGAGAGACAGAGATGGAAAGACAGAGATGAAAAGACAGAGATGGAAAGACAGAGATAAAACGACAGAGATGGAAAGACAGATGGAAAGACAGAGATAAAAAGGCAGAGATGGAAAGACAGAGATAAAAAGACAGATGGAAAGACAGAGATGGAAAGACAGAGATAAAAAGACAGAGATGGAATGACAGAGATGAAAAGACAGAGATGGAAAGACAGATGGAAAGACAGAGATAAAAAGACAGAGATGGAAAGACAGAGATGGAAAGACAGATGGAAATACAGATGGAAAGACAGAGATGGAAAGACAGATGGAAAGACAGATGGAAAGACAGAGATTGAAAGACAGATGGAAAGACAGAGATATAAAGACAGAGATGGAAAGACAGAGATGGAAAGACAGAGATGGAAAGACAGAGATAAAAAGACAGAGATAAAAAGACAGAGATGAAAAGACAGAGATGGAAAGACAGAGATAGAAAGACAGATGGAAAGACAGAGATGGAAAGACAGATGGAAAGACAGAGATGGAAAGACAGATGGAAAGACAGAGATAAAAAGACAGAGATGGAGAGACAGAGATGGAAAGACAGAGATGGAGAGACAGAGATGGAAAGACAGATGGAAAGACAGAGATAAAAAGACAGAGATGGAAAGACAGATGGAAAGACAGATGGAAAGACAGATGAAAAGACAGAGATAAAAAGGCAGAGATGGAAAGACAGAGATAAAAAGACAGAGATGGAAAGACAGAGATGGAAAGACATAGATGAAAAGACAGAGATGGAAAGACAGATGGAAAGACAGATGGAAAGACAGAGATAAAAAGACAGAGATGGAAAGACAGAGATGGAAAGACAGATGGAAAGACAGATGGAAAGACAGAGATGGAAAAACAGATGGAAAGACAGAGATAAAAAGACAGAGATGGAAAGACAGAGATGGAATGACAGAGATGGAAAGACAGAGATGAAAAGACAGAGATGGAAAGACAGAGATAAAAAGACAGAGATGGAAAGACAGAGATGGAAAGACAGATGGAAAGACAGAGATAAAAAGACAGAGATGGAAAGACAGAGATGGAATGACAGAGATGGAAAGACAGAGATGAAAAGACAGAGATGGAAAGACAGAGATAAAAAGACAGAGATGGAAAGACAGAGATAAAAAGACAGAGATGGAAAGACAGATGGAAAGACAGATGGAAAGACAGATGAAAAGACAGAGATAAAAAGGCAGAGATGGAAAGACAGAGATAAAAAGACAGAGATGGAAAGACAGAGATGGAAAGACATAGATGAAAAGACAGAGATGGAAAGACAGATGGAAAGACAGATGGAAAGACAGAGATAAAAAGACAGAGATGGAAAGACAGAGATGGAAAGACAGATGGAAAGACAGATGGAAAGACAGAGATGGAAAAACAGATGGAAAGACAGAGATAAAAAGACAGAGATGGAAAGACAGAGATGGAATGACAGAGATGGAAAGACAGAGATGAAAAGACAGAGATGGAAAGACAGAGATAAAAAGACAGAGATGGAAAGACAGAGATGGAAAGACAGAGATGGAAAGACAGAGATAAAAAGACAGAGATGGAAAAACAGATGGAAAGACAGAGATAAAAAGACAGAGATGGAAAGACAGAGATAAAAAGACAGAGATAAAAAGACAGAGATGGAAAGACAGAGATGGAAAGACACAGAGAGAGAGGTACAATATCTAATCAGTGTGTTTTTTCTCCAGGTAACATTGAGACCAACCACAACCTGCCTCCCTCCTTTATATCCAGAAATAACCTGCTACGGTGAGATCCTCTGACCTCTAATCCCTGACCTAACCCCTCACCCTACCTCTCCATGTGGTAGATTTAAAGCAGGAATCTATTGATTGTGGGCGACCCTATGCCACACACCCCACTTCTTGTTTTTCTTTTTCACTTTGAACTAAACCCAGGAAGTTGAGCCCTGAGCCGCCTTGGTCTGGCCTTCTGGGATAGGTCTAATGACCCTATTCATTTTCTGTTATGCTTTATGATTTGATAATTATTTTCATGCTAATTTATCCATCCTATGACTTGATGGCCCAAAGTCCACCAATAGGTCATGCAGATGAGACATTATCTTCTCGACTGACCACACTGGTAATTCATTCAGTTGTCCTGGTTCACACTAGATAGGAATCAATACTGTATATTGACAGGCTGGTTATTCATTCTGTATATTGACAGGCTGGTTATTCATTCTGTCATCAAATAAAATGTTACTGTCTTTCTGTCTCTGCCTCACCTGGTTCACCAACTACTTCTCAGACAGAGTTCATTGTGTCAAATCGGAGGGCCTGTTGTCTGGACCTCTGGCAGTCTCTAGGGGGTGCCACAGGGTTCAAATCTCGGGCCAACACTTTTCTCTCTATATATCAACGATGTCGCTCTTGCTGCTGGTGATTCTTTGATCTACCTCTACACAGACGACACCATTCTGTACACTTCTGGTCCTTCTTTGGACACTGTGTTAACAAACCTCCAGACAAGCTTCAATGCCATACAACTCTCCTTCTGTGGCCTCCAACTGCTCTTAAACGCTAGTAAACCTAAGAGCATGATCTTCAAGCGATCTCTGCCCGCACCAAACCATCCAGCATCACCACTCTGGATGGTTCTGACTTAGAATATGTGGACAACTACAAATACCTAGGTGTCTGGTTAGACTGTAAACTCTCCTTCCAGACTCACATTAAGCATCTCCAATCCAAAATTAAATCTACAATCGGCTTCCTATTTCGCAACAAAGCATCCTTCATCATGCTGCCAAACATATCCTCGTAAAACTGACCATCCTACCGATCCTCGATTTCAGCGATGTAATTTACATAATAGCCTCCAACACATAATAGCCTCCACACACAAATTGGATGCAGTCTATCACAGTGCCATCCGTTTTGTCACCGAAGCCCCATATACTAACCACCACTGTGACCTGTACGCTCTCGTTGGTTGGCACTTGCTTCATACTCGTCGCCAAACCCACTGGCTCCAGGTCATCTATAAGTCTCTGCTAGGTAAAACCCCACCTTATCTCAGCTCACTGGTCACCATAGTCACCACTCACCCGTAGCACGCGCTGCAGCAGGTATATCTCACTGGTCATCCCCAAAGCCAATTCCTACTTTGGCCGCCTTTCTTTCCAATTCTCTACTGCCAATGACTGGAACAAACTGCAAAATCACTGAAGCTGGAGACTCATATCTCCCTCACTAGCTTTAAGCAGCAGAGCAGCTCACAGATCACTGAACCTGTACATAGCCCATCTGAAAATAGCCCATCCAACTATCTCATCCCCATACTGTATTTATTTATTTATCTTGCTCCTTTGCACCCCAGTACATCCACTTGCACATTCAACTTCTTCACATCAATCACACCAGTGTCTATTTGGTAAATTGTAATTACTTCACCACCATGGCCTATTTATTGCCTTCCTGTAGTGGTCTGGGTGTAGCTGGTGCAGAGGAGTCAGGCGCAGGTCAGCAGAGATGAGTAACACAAGTAACTTTACTCAAATATTCCAATAACATGTCGTAATACCGAGCCCACGATAACGGACCGAACATACATAAAACAATCACGCACAAAAACCATGGGGAAAACAGAGGGTTACATAATGAACATGTAATTGGGGAATTGAAACCAGGTGTGTTAAACAAAGACAAAACAAATGGAAAATGAAAAGTGGATCGCGATGGCTAGATGGCCGGTGAGGTCGACCGCCGAACGACGCCCGAACAAGGAGAGGGACCGACTTCTGCGGAAGTCGTGACACTTCCTCCCTTATCTTACCTAATTTGCACACACTGTACAGTGGGTTCCAAAATTACTGCCCCCCTGACTGGCAATGCACAAACACAAACAATGCACAAACAATACTTTTAAAAAATATAAACAATATAATTATAGAGATAAACTCAAAATAGCAACGTAAAAAATACTGTACTTTATTAATGTTTTTTAAGCTGTTTAAAGACACAGTCAACTTAGTGCATGTAAACTTCTGACCCACTGGATTTGTGATACAGTGAAATAATCTGTAAACATTTGTTGGAAAAATTACGTGTGTCATGCACAAAGTAGATGTCCTAACCGACTTGCCAAAACTATAGTTTGTTAACAAGACATTTGTGGAGTGGTTGAAAAACGAGTTTTCATGACTCCAACCTAAGTATTATGTAAACTTCCGACGTCAACTGTATTTATCTCTTGTGGGGTAGAGTTGTTTCAGATCCAAGAACTGAGAATAATACTTGTTGGATTCATCTTCTCTTTTTGTTTTTGGCGGCTGTAACATTAGTTTGCAAGTGACATTCACTTCCTCTCCTTCTTCTTTGGTATTATTGCTGTACACAAACAAATGTTAAAGGTGCATGCCTCCACGTTATGTATTGGCTGTGTATCAGCCAACTATTCTGTAGGACTTCATTACTCTTTGTAAAAAATAAAATCCCAAACAAACCTTAGATCCATTAAAACCTCACCTCTCTACCAACTAACCCTAGACCCATTAAAACTGTCACGAACATCGTATGAGTAATTGGACCAAGGCGCAGCGTGAGTAGAGTTCCACATTTTGTGACAGTACCCCCCCGGACTCCGACTGCAAACCCTAAAACTAGATGGGGTGGGCAACTAGCGTCGGTGGCGGCTCCGGTGCGGGACGTAGCACCCGCTCGGACCGCAGATCCGGCCATGGAGCCGGGCTAAAAGCCGTGCCCGGATTGGGCACTGACGCAGAGGAAGGCTCCGACCATGGAGCGGGACTGGACGCCATGACTGGACTGAGCACCGGCGCAGGAAGCTCCGGGCCGTGGACCATCACTGGAAGCTCCGGGCAGTGGACCGTCACTGGAAGCTCCGGGCCGTGGACCGTCACTGGAAGCTCCGGGCCGTGGACCGTCACTGGAAGCTCCGGGCCGTGGACCGTCACTGGAAGCTCCGGGCCGTGGACCGTCACTGGATGTTCCGGGCTGTAGACCGTCGCTGGAGACTCCGGACTGTACCCACGCACTGCTGGACAAGTGTGGGGAGCCGGCACAGGACGTACCGGGCTGGGAAGGCGCACTGGAGGCCTGATGCGTGGAGCCGGCCCAGGTTGCACGGGAATGATGACACGCTCCTCAAAACGCCTGCGCTGCAGCATACTCCTAGCCAACATCTCTCTCCGATATCCCTCCTCAAACTGCTCCATCGACTCCCAGACGGTCTCTGGCTCTCTCCCCGGCCGACCGCCCCTTGTGCCTCCCCCCCAAACAACTTGGGGTTGCCCTTGGGCTGTTTGTGGCCGCGGACCCCGGCGTCGTCGCTGTCCTCCTTTACTCCTCGGCGACTCCCGCCAAGGAAGGGTCTCGCATCCACCTAGTATCTCTTCCCATGACCATCTCCTGCACCTCCTGGGAACGCTGCTTGGTCCTGACTTGGGGGAATATTCTTTCACGACTGTCATATGAATAATTGGACCAAGGCGCAGCGTGAGTAGAGTTCCACATTTTAATGTTAGTGAAACTTCCAAAACAACAAAGATGTAACGATCGTGAAATGCGTAGCGCTCATAGGCACTCATACAAAACAATATCCCCCTAGCAGGTGGGAAAAAGGACACACTAAGTATATAATACCTAGAAACCCCCCGAGTCACTAACCCTAACCCTAACCCACTCATACAAAACAATATCCCCCCTAGCAGGTGGGAAAAAGGACACACTAAGTATATAATACCTAGAAACCCCCTAGTCACTAACCCTAACCCTAACCCACTCATACAAAACAATATCCCCCCCTAGCAGGTGGGAAAAAGGACACACTAAGTATATAATACCTAGAAACCCCCCTAGTCACTAACCCTAACCCACTCATACAAAACAATATCCCCCCTAGCAGGTGGGAAAAAGGACACACTAAGTATATAATACCTAGAAACCCCCCTAGTCACTAACCCTAACCCTAACCCACTCATACAAAACAATATCCCCCCCCTAGCAGGTGAGAAAAAGGACACACTAAGTATATAATACCTAGAAACCCCCCTAGTCACTAACCCTAACCCACTCATACAAAACAATATCCCCCCTAGCAGGTGGGAAAAAGGACCCACTAAGTATATAATACCTAGAAACCCCCCTAGTCACTAACCCTAACCCTAACCCACTCATACAAAACAATATCCCCCCCTAGCAGGTGGGAAAAAGGACACACTAAGTATATAATACCTAGAAACCCCCCTAGTCACTAACCCTAACCCTAACCCACTCATACAAAACAATATCCCCCCTAGCAGGTGGGAAAAATGACCCACTAAGTATATAATACCTAGAAACCCCCCGAGTCACTAACCCTAACCCTAACCCACTCATACAAAACAATATCCCCCCTAGCAGGTGGGAAAAAGGACACACTAAGTATGATCCTCAATAGAGGTAATGATTATCAGCTGCCTCCAATTGGGAACCATACACACACACCAACCCTAGACCCATTAAAACCTCCTCACTAAACTAGCTAGGCCTAGACCCATTAAAACCTCACCACTACACTAGCTAGGCCTAGACCCATTAAAACCTCACGACTAAACTAGCTAGGCCTAGACCCATTAAAACCTCACCACTACACTAGCTAGGCCTAGACCCATTAAAACCTCACCACTACACTAGCTAGGCCTAGACCCATTAAAACCTCACCACTACACTAGCTAGGCCTAGACCCATTAAAACCTCACCACTATACCAACTTGCCCATCTTCCTCTTCTACTCTCTTCACTGTCTCAGCATACTCAGACACCTTCTGCACTACTCTGATTCTGGCAACCTAAACCTACCTCTCTATCAGCAAACACCTTTGGTCTCCAGCACCATGGGTACCCTTACAGTTAACACACACAGATACTAGATACTACACATTCCTTTGTCTTATGTCCTTCTGCTCACTTCTCACTTCCTCTCCAGCTCTGGAGCAGCAGGGTCATTCAAGTAGGTGGGTTTAATACAAAGACACACCTAGCCCAGAAGGCCTGGCCCATGGTGGCCCAGGGCTAAACCCCCTTGTTTTCGTTCAAAGTGAAAACACCACACAGGAAATGGGCGGCCCACGACCTGCGGCTTTCTGCTTTAAAGCGGCAATATGCCACTTTTGGGGTGACGCGACCAAATTCACGTAGAAATGTGAGTTATAAATCTGTCATTCGCATTGAAAGCAAGTCTAAGAAGCGGTAGATGATTGATATTTCTATGTTTCCTGTGCATAAAGTTTGTATTTGCGTCTTTTACTTTGGGTTTTGTCCTCCAGATTCAAACAGCGGAAAATATGATATTTGTGGTTATTTACAGGTTTAGAAGGTACAAGCATTCTCTTCTACACTATACACTGAGTCTACCAAACATTAGGAACACCCCCTAATATTGAGTCATGGAAAGAGCACGTGTTCTTAATGTTTTGTAGTGCTCGTTTTTTCAAACTGACATCAGAACTATTCGAATTTTTGCAACCAGGAAATGGCGAAGCGATTTCTGCATATTGCATTTCTGCATATTGCACCATATTGTCTCTCCCGTACAGCATGTACTAGCCTTCCCTCCTGCCATCCCTCTGTCTCTCCCTCCCTCTGTCCCTGTGTTCTCTCACTCTGTCTCTCCCTCCCTCTGTCCCTGTGTTCTCTCTCTGTCTCTCTCTCCCTCTGTCCCTGTGTTCTTTCACTCTGTCTCTCCCTCCCTCTGTCCCTGTGTTCTCTCACTCTGTCTCTCTCTCCCTCTGTCCCTGTGTTCTCTCACTCTGTCTCTCCCTCCCTCTGTCCCTGTGTTCTCTCACTCTGTCTCTCCCTCCCTCTGTCCCTGTGTTCTCTCATTCTGTCTCTCCCTCCCTCTGTCCCTGTGTTCTCTCACTCTGTCTCTCTCTCCCTCTGTCCCTGTGTTCTCTCACTCTGTCTCTCTCTCCCTCTGTCCCTGTGTTCTCTCACTCTGTCTCTCCCTCCCTCTGTCCCTGTGTTCTCTCAATCTGTCTCTCTCTCCCTCTGTCCCTGTGTTCTCTCACTCTCTCTCTCTCTCCCTCTGTCCCTGTGTTCTCTCACTCTGTCTCTCTCTCCCTCTGTCCCTGTGTTCTCTCACTCTGTCTCTCTCTCCCTCTGTCCCTGTGTTCTCTCACTCTGTCTCTCTCTCCCTCTGTCCCTGTGTTCTCTCACTCTCTCTCTCTCTCCCTCTGTCCCTGTGTTCTCTCACTCTGTCTCTCTCTCCCTCTGTCCTTGTGTTCTCTCACTCTGTCTCTCTCTCCCTCTGTCCCTGTGTTCTCTCACTCTGTCTCTCTCTCCCTCTGTCCCTGTGTTCTCTCACTCTGTCTTTCTCTAATGTCTTTCTGACCTCCACCCCTACAGTACCAGTCTGGACCTGTATGCCAACGTGATGCACTGCCAGTCTCTGCCAGGCGTTCGGACTCGTCACAGGAACATCGACATCATCACCATCAGAGAAAACACTGAGGGAGAATACAGCAGTCTGGAGCACGAGGTGTGTGTGTACCGTGTATGTGTGTGTGTGGACGTGTTTAACTATTCTTGTGGGGACCAGAAAATTGCACCCATGGTGCTCAGAATAAATCACATCTTGATGATGGTAATTCATCTTAACAGCATAGAAATTTGCCTGTAAAGTTGTTACAATAGAATTATGTTCTTATACATGAAAAAGCTGAAAAGCAAAACATTGCCCATTGTGTCTTCATCCCTGATTTAAAACATTGCCCGTTGTGTCTTCATCCCTGATTTAAAACATTGTACTTGAAAAAACAAACAAAGGCTCGAAGACCAAGTCTCCTACACAGTAATACAACACAACTGAACGACCTGTCCTATAGGCTATTTGTATGAACATTTGAATTAATAAATAACAAAACACAACTGTTTTCAAGGTTAATCTAGGCCTCTAATTTAGTTTCACCAAAGCATGAACATTTTAAATAATAAATTAAACATGACTGTCTACAAACACAATAATTAGCCTGTCATTTACTTGCCAGGAAAAATAGAAACACCTGATCCACACAGCATGTGGATTCACAAAGTATTCATACCCCTTGACTTGGGGATTTACAGTGCCTTCACAAAGTATTCATACTACTTGACTTGGGGATTTACAGTGCCTTCACAAAGTATTCATACTGCTTGACTTGGGGATTTACAGTGCCTACACAAAGTATTCACACCGCTTGACTTGGGGATTTATAGTGCCTTCACAAAGTATTCACACCTCTTGACTTGGGGATTTACAGTGCCTTCACAAAGTATTCATACCGCTTGACTTGGGAATTTACAGTGCCTTCACAAAGTATTCACACCTCTTGACTTGGGGATTTACAGTGCCTTCACAAAGTATTCATACTACTTGACTTGGTGATTTACAGTGCCTTCACAAAGTATTCATACAGCTTGACTTGGGGATTTACAGTGCCTTCACAAAGTATTCATACCGCTTGACTTGGGAATTTACAGTGCCTTCACAAAGTATTCACACCTCTTGACTTGGGGATTTACAGTGCCTTCACAAAGTATTCATACTACTTGACTTGGTGATTTACAGTGCCTTCACAAAGTATTCATACAGCTTGACTTGGGGATTTACAGTGCCTTCACAAAGTATTCATACCGCTTGACTTAGGGATTTACAGTGCCTTAACAAAGTATTCATACCCCTTGACTTGGGGATTTATACATTGCCTTGATAAAGTATTCATACCCATTGACTTGGGGATTCACAGTGCCTTCACAAAGTATTCAAACTACTTGACTTGGGGATTTACATTGCCTTCACAAAGTATTCATACCCCTTGACTTGGGGATTTACAGTTTCTTCACAAAGTATTCATACCGCTTGACTTGGGGGTTTAGAGTGCCTTCACAAGTATTCATACCGCTTGACTTGGGGATTTACAGTGCCTTCACAAAGTATTCATACCCCTTGACTTGGGAATTTACAGTGCCTTCACAAAGTATTCACACTGCTTGACTTGTGGATTTACAGTGCCTTCACAAAGTATTCATACTGCTTGACTTGGGGATTTACAGTTTCTTCACAAAGTATTCACACCGCTTGACTTGGGGATTTATAGTGCCTTCACAAAGTATTCACACCTCTTGACTTGGGGATTTACAGTGCCTTCACAAAGTATTCATACCGCTTGACTTGGGAATTTACAGTGCCTTCACAAAGTATTCATACCGCTTGACTTGGGGATTTACAGTGCCTTCACAAAGTATTCATACTACTTGACCTGGTGATTTACAGTGCCTTCACAAAGTATTCATACCCCTTGACTTGGTGATTTACAGTGCCTTCACAAAGTATTCATACAGCTTGACTTGGGGATTTACAGTGCCTTCACAAAGTATTCATACCGCTTGACTTGGGGATTTACAGTGCCTTAACAAAGTATTCATACCCCTTGACTTGGGGATTTATACATTGCCTTCATAAAGTATTCATACCCCTTGACTTGGGGATTCACAGTGCCTTCACAAAGTATTCAAACTACTTGACTTGGGGATTTACAGTGCCTTCACAAAGTATTCATACCCCTTGACTTGGTGATTTACAGTGCCTTCACAAAGTATTCATACCGCTTGACTTGTGGATTTACAGTGCCTTCACAAAGTATTCATACCCCTTGACTTGGGGATTCACAGTGCCTTCACAAAGTATTCATACTACTTGACTTGGGGATTTACAGTGCCTTCACAAAGTATTCATACCCCTTGACTTGGGGATTTACAGTTTCTTCACAAAGTATTCATACCGCTTGACTTGGGGATTTACAGTGCCTTCACAAAGTATTCATACCGCTTGACTTGGGGATTTACAGTTCCTTCACAAAGTATTCATACCCCTTGACTTGGGAATTTACAGTGCCTTCACAAAGTATTCATACTGCTTGACTTGTGGATTTACAGTGCCTTCACAAAGTATTCATACCGCTTGACTTGGGGATTTACAGTGCCTTCACAAAGTATTCATACAGCTTGACTTGGGGATTTACAGTGCCTTCAAAAAGTATTCATTCCCCTTGACTTGGGGATTTACAGTGCCTTCACAAAGTATTCATACCGCTTGACTTGTGAATTTACAGTGCCTTCACAAAGTATTCATATTGCTTGAATTGGGGATTCACAGTGCCTTCACAAAGTATTAATACTACTTGACTTGGGGATTTACATTGCCTTCACAAAGTATTCATACCCCTTGACTTGGGGATTTACAGTTTCTTCACAAAGTATTCATACTGCTTGGCTTGGGGATTTACAGTGCCTTCACAAAGTATTCATACCGCTTGACTTGTGGATTTACAGTGCCTTCACAAAGTATTCATACCCCTTGACTTGGGGAATCACAGTGCCTTCACAAAGTATTCATACCGCTTGACTTGGGGATTTACAGTGCCTTCACAAAGTATTCATATTGCTTGACTTGTGGATTTACAGTGCCTTCACAAAGTATTCATACCGCTTGACTTGGGGATTTACAGTGCCTTCACAAAGTATTCATACCGCTTGACTTGGGGAATTACAGTGCCTTCAAAAAGTATTCATACCCCTTGACTTTTGGATTCACAGTGCCTTCACAAAGTATTCATACTGCTTGACTTGTGGATTTACAGTGCCTTCACAAAGTATTCATACCCCTTGACTTGGGGATTTACAGTGCCTTCACAAAGTATTCATACTACTTGACTTGGGGATTTACATTGCCTTCACAAAGTATTCACATTGCTTGACTTGGGGATTTACAGTTTCTTCACAAAGTATTCATACTACTTGACTTGGGGATTTACAGTGCCTTCACAAAGTATTCATACCCCTTGACTTGGGGATTTACAGTTTCTTCACAAAGTATTCATACCGCTTGACTTGGGGATTTACAGTGCCTTCACAAAGTATTCATACCGCATGAATTTGGGGATTTACAGTGCCTTCACAAAGTATTAATACCCCTTGACTTGGGGATTCACAGTGCCTTCACAAAGTATTCATACCGCTTGACTTGGGGATTTACAGTGCCTTCACAAAGTATTCATACCGCTTGACTTGGGGATTTACAGTGCCTTCACAAACTATTCATACTGCTTGACTTGGGGATTTACAGTGCCTTCACAAAGTATTCATACTGCTTGACTTGGGGATTTACAGTTTCTTCACAAAGTATTCATACCGCTTGACTTGGGGATTTACAGTGCCTTCACAAAGAATTCATATCACTTGATGTGGGGATTTACACTGCCTTCACAAAGTATTCATACCGCTTGACTTGGGGATTTACAGTGCCTTCACAAAGTATTCACACCGCTTGACTTGGGGATTTACAGTGCCTTCACAAAGTATTCATACCTCTTGACTTGGGGATTTATACAGTGCCTTCACAAAGTATTCATACCCCTTGACTTGGGGACTCACAGTGCCTTCACAAAGTATGCATACTACTTGACTTGGGGATTTACAGTTCCTTCACAACGTATTCATACCCCTTGACTTGGGGATTTACAGTTTCTTCACAAAGTATTCATACCGCTTGACTTGGGGAATTACAGTGCCTTCACAAAGTATTCATACCGCTTGACTTGGGGATTTACAGTGCCTTCACAAAGTATTCATACCGCTTGACTTGGGGATTTACAGTGCCTTCACAAAGTATTCATACTACTTGACTTGGGGATTTATAGTGCCTTCTCAAAGTATTCATACCGCTTGACGTGGGGATTCACAGTGCCTTCACAAAGTATTCATACTACTTGACTTGGGGATTTACATTGCCTTCACAAAGTATTCATACCCCTTGACTTGGGGATTTACAGTTTCTTAACAAAGTATTCACACCGCTTGACTTGGGGATTTACAGTGCCTTCACAAAGTATTCATACCCCTTGACTTGGGGATTTACAGTGCCTTCACAAAGAATTCATATCACTTGATGTGGGGATTTACACTGCCTTCACAAAGTATTCATACCGCTTGACTTGGTGATTTACAGTGCCTTCACAAAGTATTCATACAGCTTGACTTGGGGATTTACAGTGCCTTCACAAAGTATTCATACCGCTTGACTTGGGGATTTACAGTGCCTTAACAAAGTATTCACACCCCTTGACTTGGGGATTTATACATTGCCTTCATAAAGTATTCATACCCCTTGACTTGGGGATTCACAGTGCCTTCACAAAGTATTCAAACTACTTGACTTGGGGATTTACAGTGCCTTCACAAAGTATTCATACCCCTTGACTTGGGGATTTACAGTTTCTTCACAAAGTATTCATACCGTTTGACTTGGTATTTTACAGTGCCTTCACAAAGTATTCATACCGCTTGACTTGTGGATTTACAGTGCCTTCACAAAGTATTCATACCCCTTGACTTGGGGATTCACAGTGCCTTCACAAAGTATTCATACTACTTGACTTGGGGATTTACAGTGCCTTCACAAAGTATTCATACCCCTTGACTTGGGGATTTACAGTTTCTTCACAAAGTATTCATACCGCTTGACTTGGGGATTTACAGTGCCTTCACAAAGTATTCATACCGCTTGACTTGGGGATTTACAGTGCCTTCACAAAGTATTCATACCCCTTGACTTGGGAATTTACAGTGCCTTCACAAAGTATTCATACTGCTTGACTTGTGGATTTACAGTGCCTTCACAAAGTATTCATACCGCTTGACTTGGGGATTTACAGTGCCTTCACAAAGTATTCATACAGCTTGACTTGGGGATTTACAGTGCCTTCAAAAAGTATTCATTCCCCTTGACTTGGGGATTTACAGTGCCTCACAAAGTATTCATACCGCTTGACTTGTGAATTTACAGTGCCTTCACAAAGTATTCATATTGCTTGAATTGGGGATTCACAGTGCCTTCACAAAGTATTAATACTACTTGACTTGGGGATTTACATTGCCTTCACAAAGTATTCATACCCCTTGACTTGGGGATTTACAGTTTCTTCACAAAGTATTCATACTGCTTGGCTTGGGGATTTACAGTGCCTTCACAAAGTATTCATACCGCTTGACTTGTGGATTTACAGTGCCTTCACAAAGTATTCATACCCCTTGACTTGGGGAATCACAGTGCCTTCACAAAGTATTCATACCGCTTGACTTGGGGATTTACAGTGCCTTCACAAAGTATTCATATTGCTTGACTTGTGGATTTACAGTGCCTTCACAAAGTATTCACATTGCTTGACTTGGGGATTTACAGTTTCTTCACAAAGTATTCATACTACTTGACTTGGGGATTTACAGTGCCTTCACAAAGTATTCATACCCCTTGACTTGGGGATTTACAGTTTCTTCACAAAGTATTCATACCGCTTGACTTGGGGATTTACAGTGCCTTCACAAAGTATTCATACCGCATGAATTTGGGGATTTACAGTGCCTTCACAAAGTATTAATACCCCTTGACTTGGGGATTCACAGTGCCTTCACAAAGTATTCATACCGCTTGACTTGGGGATTTACAGTGCCTTCACAAAGTATTCATACCGCTTGACTTGGGGATTTACAGTGCCTTCACAAACTATTCATACTGCTTGACTTGGGGATTTACAGTGCCTTCACAAAGTATTCATACTGCTTGACTTGGGGATTTACAGTTTCTTCACAAAGTATTCATACCGCTTGACTTGGGGATTTACAGTGCCTTCACAAAGAATTCATATCACTTGATGTGGGGATTTACACTGCCTTCACAAAGTATTCATACCGCTTGACTTGGGGATTTACAGTGCCTTCACAAAGTATTCACACCGCTTGACTTGGGGATTTACAGTGCCTTCACAAAGTATTCATACCTCTTGACTTGGGGATTTATACAGTGCCTTCACAAAGTATTCATACCCCTTGACTTGGGGACTCACAGTGCCTTCACAAAGTATGCATACTACTTGACTTGGGGATTTACAGTTCCTTCACAACGTATTCATACCCCTTGACTTGGGGATTTACAGTTTCTTCACAAAGTATTCATACCGCTTGACTTGGGGAATTACAGTGCCTTCACAAAGTATTCATACCGCTTGACTTGGGGATTTACAGTGCCTTCACAAAGTATTCATACCGCTTGACTTGGGGATTTACAGTGCCTTCACAAAGTATTCATACTACTTGACTTGGGGATTTATAGTGCCTTCTCAAAGTATTCATACCGCTTGACGTGGGGATTCACAGTGCCTTCACAAAGTATTCATACTACTTGACTTGGGGATTTACATTGCCTTCACAAAGTATTCATACCCCTTGACTTGGGGATTTACAGTTTCTTAACAAAGTATTCACACCGCTTGACTTGGGGATTTACAGTGCCTTCACAAAGTATTCATACCCCTTGACTTGGGGATTTACAGTGCCTTCACAAAGAATTCATATCACTTGATGTGGGGATTTACACTGCCTTCACAAAGTATTCATACCGCTTGACTTGGTGATTTACAGTGCCTTCACAAAGTATTCATACAGCTTGACTTGGGGATTTACAGTGCCTTCACAAAGTATTCATACCGCTTGACTTGGGGATTTACAGTGCCTTAACAAAGTATTCACACCCCTTGACTTGGGGATTTATACATTGCCTTCATAAAGTATTCATACCCCTTGACTTGGGGATTCACAGTGCCTTCACAAAGTATTCAAACTACTTGACTTGGGGATTTACAGTGCCTTCACAAAGTATTCATACCCCTTGACTTGGGGATTTACAGTTTCTTCACAAAGTATTCATACCGTTTGACTTGGTATTTTACAGTGCCTTCACAAAGTATTCATACCGCTTGACTTGTGGATTTACAGTGCCTTCACAAAGTATTCATACCCCTTGACTTGGGGATTCACAGTGCCTTCACAAAGTATTCATACTACTTGACTTGGGGATTTACAGTGCCTTCACAAAGTATTCATACCCCTTGACTTGGGGATTTATAGTTTCTTCACAAAGTATTCATACCGCTTGACTTGGGGATTTACAGTGCCTTCACAAAGTATTCATACCGCTTGACTTGGGGATTTACAGTGCCTTCACAAAGTATTCATACCCCTTGACTTGGGAATTTACAGTGCCTTCACAAAGTATTCATACTGCTTGACTTGTGGATTTACAGTGCCTTCACAAAGTATTCATACCGCTTGACTTGGGGATTTACAGTGCCTTCACAAAGTATTCATACAGCTTGACTTGGGGATTTACAGTGCCTTCAAAAAGTATTCATTCCCCTTGACTTGGGGATTTACAGTGCCTTCACAAAGTATTCATACCGCTTGACTTGTGAATTTACAGTGCCTTCACAAAGTATTCATATTGCTTGAATTGGGGATTCACAGTGCCTTCACAAAGTATTAATACTACTTGACTTGGGGATTTACATTGCCTTCACAAAGTATTCATACCCCTTGACTTGGGGATTTACAGTTTCTTCACAAAGTATTCATACTGCTTGGCTTGGGGATTTACAGTGCCTTCACAAAGTATTCATACCGCTTGACTTGTGGATTTACAGTGCCTTCACAAAGTATTCATACCCCTTGACTTGGGGAATCACAGTGCCTTCACAAAGTATTCATACCGCTTGACTTGGGGATTTACAGTGCCTTCACAAAGTATTCATATTGCTTGACTTGTGGATTTACAGTGCCTTCACAAAGTATTCATACCGCTTGACTTGGGGATTTACAGTGCCTTCACAAAGTATTCATACCGCTTGACTTGGGGAATTACAGTGCCTTCAAAAAGTATTCATACCCCTTGACTTTTGGATTCACAGTGCCTTCACAAAGTATTCATACTGCTTGACTTGTGGATTTACAGTGCCTTCACAAAGTATTCATACTACTTGACTTGGGGATTTACATTGCCTTCACAAAGTATTCACATTGCTTGACTTGGGGATTTACAGTTTCTTCACAAAGTATTCATACTACTTGACTTGGGGATTTACAGTGCCTTCACAAAGTATTAATACCCCTTGACTTGGGGATTCACAGTGCCTTCACAAAGTATTCATACCGCTTGACTTGGGGATTTACAGTGCCTTCACAAAGTATTCATACCGCTTGACTTGGGGATTTACAGTGCCTTCACAAACTATTCATACTGCTTGACTTGTGGATTTACAGTGCCTTCACAAAGTATTCATACTGCTTGACTTGGGGATTTACAGTTTCTTCACAAAGTATTCATACCGCTTGACTTGGGGATTTACAGTGCCTTCACAAAGAATTCATATCACTTGATGTGGGGATTTACACTGCCTTCACAAAGTATTCATACCGCTTGACTTGGGGATTTACAGTGCCTTCACAAAGTATTCCCACCGCTTGACTTGGGGATTTACAGTGCCTTCACAAAGTATTCATACCTCTTGACTTGGGGATTTATACAGTGCCTTCACAAAGTATTCATACCCCTTGACTTGGGGACTCACAGTGCCTTCACAAAGTATGCATACTACTTGACTTGGGGATTTACAGTGCCTTCACAAAGTATTCATACCCCTTGACTTGGGGATTTAGAGTTTCTTCACAAAGTATTCATACCGCTTGACTTGGGGAATTACAGTGCCTTCACAAAGTATTCATACCGCTTGACTTGGGGATTTACAGTGCCTTCACAAAGTATTCATACCGCTTGACTTGGGGATTTACAGTGCCTTCACAAAGTATTCATACTACTTGACTTGGGGATTTATAGTGCCTTCTCAAAGTATTCATACCGCTTGACGTGGGGATTCACAGTGCCTTCACAAAGTATTCATACTACTTGACTTGGGGATTTACATTGCCTTCACAAAGTATTCATACCCCTTGACTTGGGGATTTACAGTTTCTTAACAAAGTATTCACACCGCTTGACTTGGCGATTTACAGTGCCTTCACAAAGTATTCATACCGCTTGACTTGGGGATTTACAGTGCCTTCACAAAGTATTCATACCCCTTGACTTGGGGATTCACAGTGCCTTCACAAAGTATTCATACCGCTTGACTTGTGGATTTACAGTGCCTTCACAAAGTATTCATATCGCTTGACTTGGGAATTTACAGTGCCTTCACAAAGTATTCATACTGCTTGACTTGGGGATTTACAATACCTTCACAAAGTATTCATACCCCTTGATGTGGGGATTTACAGTGCCTTCACAAAGTATTCATACCGCTTGACTTGGGGATTTACAGCTCCTTCACAAAGTATTCACACCGCTTGACTTGGGGATTTACAGTGCCTTCACAAAGTATTCACACCGCTTGACTTGGGGATTTACAGTGCCTTCACAAAGTATTCATACCTCTTGACTTGGGGATTTACAGTGCCTTCACAAAGTATTCAAACCGATTGACTTGGGGATTTACAGTGCCTTCACAAAGTATTCATACCGCTTGACTTGGGGATTTACAGTGCCTTCAAAAAGTATTCATACCGCTTGACTTGGGGATTTACAGTGCCTTCACAAAGTATTCATACCCCTTGACTTGGGGATTTACAGTTTCTTCACAAAGTATTCATACCGCTTGACATGGGGATTTACAGTGCCTTCACAAAGTATTCATACCGCTTGACTTGGGGATTTACAGTGCCTTCAAAAAGTATTCATACCGCTTGATTTGGGCATTTATACAGTGCCTTCACAAAGTATTCATACCCCTTGACTTTGGGACTCACAGTGCCTTCACAAAGTATTCATACTACTTGACTTGGGGATTTACACTGCCTTCACAAAGTATTCATACCCCTTGACTTGGGGATTTACAGTTTCTTCACAAAGTATTCATACCGCTTGACTTGGGGATTTACAGTGCCTTCACAAAGTATTCATACCGCTTGACTTGGGGATTTACAGTGCCTTCACAAAGAATTCATATCACTTGATGTGGGGATTTACAGTGCCTTCACAAAGTATTCATACCCCTTGACTTGGGGATTCACAGTGCCTTCACAAAGTATTCAAACTACTTGACTTGGGGATTTACAGTGCCTTCACAAAGTATTCATACCCCTTGACTTGGGGATTTACAGTTTCTTCAAAAAGTATTCATACCGCTTGACTTGGGGGTTTAGAGTGCCTTCACAAAGTATTCATACCGCTTGACTTGGGGATTTACAGTGCCTTCACAAAGTATTCATACCCCTTGACTTGGGAAATTACAGTGCCTTCACAAAGTATTCAAACTGCTTGACTTGTGGATTTACAGTGCCTTCACAAAGTATTCATACTGCTTGACTTGGGGATTTACAGTGCCTTCACAAAGTATTCACACCGCTTGACTTGGGGATTTATAGTGCCTTCACAAAGTATTCACACCTCTTGACTTGGGGATTTACAGTGCCTTCACAAAGTATTCAAACCGCTTGACTTGGGAATTTACAGTGCCTTCACAAAGTATTCATACCGCTTGACTTGGGGATTTACAGTGCCTTCACAAAGTATTCATACTACTTGACTTGGTGATTTACAGTGCCTTCACAAAGTATTCATACTACTTGACTTGGTGATTTACAGTGCCTTCACAAAGTATTCATACAGCTTGACTTGGGGATTTACAGTGCCTTCACAAAGTATTCATACCGCTTGACTTGGGGATTTACAGTGCCTTAACAAATTATTCATACCCCTTGACTTGGGGATTTATACATTGCCTTCATAAAGTATTCATACCCCTTGACTTGGGGATTCACAGTGCCTTCACAAAGTATTCAAACTACTTGACTTGGGGATTTACAGTGCCTTCACAAAGTATTCATACCCCTTGAATTGGGGATTTACAGTTTCTTCACAAAGTATTCATACCGCTTGACTTGGGATTTTACAGTGCCTTCACAAAGTATTCATACCGCTTGACTTGTGGATTTACAGTGCCTTCACAAAGTATTCATACCCCTTGACTTGGGGATTCACAGTGCCTTCACAAAGTATTCAAACTACTTGACTTGGGGATTTACAGTGCCTTCACAAAGTATTCATACCCCTTGACTTGGGGATTTACAGTGCCTTCACAAAGTATTCATACTACTTGACTTGGTGATTTACAGTGCCTTCACAAAGTATTCATACAGCTTGACTTGGGGATTTACAGTGCCTTCACAAAGTATTCATACCGCTTGACTTGGGGATTTACAGTGCCTTAACAAAGTATTCAATCCCCTTGACTTGGGGATTTATACATTGCCTTCATAAAGTATTCATACCCCTTGACTTGGGGATTCACAGTGCCTTCACAAAGTATTCAAACTACTTGACTTGGGGATTTACAGTGCCTTCACAAAGTATTCATACCGCTTGACTTGGGGATTTACAGTTTCTTCACAAAGTATTCATACCGCTTGACTTGGGATTTTACAGTGCCTTCACAAAGTATTCATACCGCTTGACTTGTGGATTTACAGTGCCTTCACAAAGTATTCATACCCCTTGACTTGGGGATTCACAGTGCCTTCACAAAGTATTCATACTACTTGACTTGGGGATTTACAGTGCCTTCACAAAGTATTCATACCCCTTGACTTGGGGATTTACAGTTTCTTCACAAAGTATTCATACCGCTTGACTTGGGGATTTACAGTGCCTTCACAAAGAAATCATACCCCTTGACTTGGGAATTTACAGTGCCTTCACAAAGTATTCATACTGCTTGACTTGTGGATTTACAGTGCCTTCACAAAGTATTCATACCGCTTGACTTGGGGATTTACAGTGCCTTCACAAAGTATTCATACAGCTTGACTTGGGGATTTACAGTGCCTTCAAAAAGTATTCATTCCCCTTGACTTGGGGATTTACAGTGCCTTCACAAAGTATTCATACCGCTTGACTTGTGGATTTACAGTGCCTTCACAAAGTATTCATATTGCTTGAATTGGGGATTCACAGTGCCTTCACAAAGTATTAATACTACTTGACTTGGGGATTTACATTGCCTTCACAAAGTATTCATACCCCTTGACTTGGGGATTTACAGTTTCTTCACAAAGTATTCATACTGCTTGGCTTGGGGATTTACAGTGCCTTCACAAAGTATTCATACCGCTTGACTTGGGGATTCACAGTGCCTTCACAAAGTATTCAAACTACTTGACTTGGGGATTTACAGTGCTTTCACAAAGTATTCATACCCCTTGACTTGGGGATTTACAGTTTCTTCACAAAGTATTCATACCGCTTTACTTGGGGGTTTAGAGTGCCTTCACAAAGTATTCATACCGCTTGACTTGGGGATTTACAGTGCCTTCACAAAGTATTCATACCCCTTGACTTGGGAAATTACAGTGCCTTCACAAAGTATTCACACTGCTTGACTTGTGGATTTACAGTGCCTTCACAAAGTATTCATACTGCTTGACTTGGTGATTTACAGTGCCTTCACAAAGTATTCATACAGCTTGACTTGGGGATTTACAGTGCCTTCACAAAGTATTCATACCGCGTGACTTGGGGATTTACAGTGCCTTCACAAAGTATTCACACCGCTTGACTTGGGGATTTATAGTGCCTTCACAAAGTATTCACACCTCTTGACTTGGGGATTTACAGTGCCTTCACAAAGTATTCATACCGCTTGACTTGGGAATTTACAGTGCCTTCACAAAGTATTCATACCGCTTGACTTGGGGATTTACAGTGCCTTCACAAAGTATTCATACTACTTGACTTGGTGATTTACAGTGCCTTCACAAAGTATTCATACTACTTGACTTGGTGATTTACAGTGCCTTCACAAAGTATTCATACAGCTTGACTTGGGGATTTACAGTGCCTTCACAAAGTATTCATACCGCTTGACTTGGGGATTTACAGTGCCTTAACAAAGTATTCATACCCCTTGACTTGGGGATTTATACATTGCCTTCATAAAGTATTCATACCCCTTGACTTGGGGATTCACAGTGCCTTCACAAAGTATTCAAACTACTTGACTTGGGGATTTACAGTGCCTTCACAAAGTATTCATACCCCTTGACTTGGGGATTTACAGTTTCTTCACAAAGTATTCATACCGCTTGACTTGGGATTTTACAGTGCCTTCACAAAGTATTCATACCGCTTGACTTGTGGATTTACAGTGCCTTCACAAAGTATTCATACCCCTTGACTTGGGGATTCACAGTGCCTTCACAAAGTATTCAAACTACTTGACTTGGGGATTTACAGTGCCTTCACAAAGTATTCATACTGCTTGACTTGTGGATTTACAGTGCCTTCACAAAGTATTCATACCGCTTGACTTGGGGATTTACAGTGCCTTCACAAAGTATTCATACAGCTTGACTTGGGGATTTACAGTGCCTTCAAAAAGTATTCATTCCCCTTGACTTGGGGATTTACAGTGCCTTCACAAAGTATTCATACCGCTTGACTTGTGGATTTACAGTGCCTTCACAAAGTATTCATATTGCTTGAATTGGGGATTCACAGTGCCTTCACAAAGTATTAATACTACTTGACTTGGGGATTTACATTGCCTTCACAAAGTATTCATACCCCTTGACTTGGGGATTTACAGTTTCTTCACAAAGTATTCATACTGCTTGGCTTGGGGATTTACAGTGCCTTCACAAAGTATTCATACCGCTTGACTTGGGGATTCACAGTGCCTTCACAAAGTATTCAAACTACTTGACTTGGGGATTTACAGTGCTTTCACAAAGTATTCATACCCCTTGACTTGGGGATTTACAGTTTCTTCACAAAGTATTCATACCGCTTGACTTGGGGGTTTAGAGTGCCTTCACAAAGTATTCATACCGCTTGACTTGGGGATTTACAGTGCCTTCACAAAGTATTCACACCCCTTGACTTGGGAAATTACAGTGCCTTCACAAAGTATTCACACTGCTTGACTTGTGGATTTACAGTGCCTTCACAAAGTATTCATACTGCTTGACTTGGGGATTTACAGTGCCTTCACAAAGTATTCACACCCCTTGACTTGGGAAATTACAGTGCCTTCACAAAGTATTCACACTGCTTGACTTGTGGATTTACAGTGCCTTCACAAAGTATTCATACTGCTTGACTTGGTGATTTACAGTGCCTTCACAAAGTATTCATACAGCTTGACTTGGGGATTTACAGTGCCTTCACAAAGTATTCATACCGCTTGACTTGGGGATTTACAGTGCCTTCACAAAGTATTCACACCGCTTGACTTGGGGATTTATAGTGCCTTCACAAAGTATTCACACCTCTTGACTTGGGGATTTACAGTGCCTTCACAAAGTATTCATACCGCTTGACTTGGGAATTTACAGTGCCTTCACAAAGTATTCATACCGCTTGACTTGGGGATTTACAGTGCCTTCACAAAGTATTCATACTACTTGACTTGGTGATTTACAGTGCCTTCACAAAGTATTCATACTACTTGACTTGGTGATTTACAGTGCCTTCACAAAGTATTCATACAGCTTGACTTGGGGATTTACAGTGCCTTCACAAAGTATTCATACCGCTTGACTTGGGGATTTACAGTGCCTTCACAAAGTATTCATACCCCTTGACTTGGGGATTTACAGTTTCTTCACAAAGTATTCATACCGCTTGACTTGGGATTTTACAGTGCCTTCACAAAGTATTCATACCGCTTGACTTGTGGATTTACAGTGCCTTCACAAAGTATTCATACCCCTTGACTTGGGGATTCACAGTGCCTTCACAAAGTATTCAAACTACTTGACTTGGGGATTTACAGTGCCTTCACAAAGTATTCATACCCCTTGACTTGGGGATTTACAGTGCCTTCACAAAGTATTCATACTACTTGACTTGGTGATTTACAGTGCCTTCACAAAGTATTCATACTACTTGACTTGGTGATTTACAGTGCCTTCACAAAGTATTCATACAGCTTGACTTGGGGATTTACAGTGCCTTCACAAAGTATTCATACCGCTTGACTTGGGGATTTACAGTGCCTTAACAAAGTATTCATACCCCTTGACTTGGGGATTTATACATTGCCTTCATAAAGTATTCATATCCCTTGACTTGGGGATTCACAGTGCCTTCACAAAGTATTCAAACTACTTGACTTGGGGATTTACAGTGCCTTCACAAAGTATTCATACCCCTTGACTTGGGGATTTACAGTTTCTTCACAAAGTATTCATACCGCTTGACTTGGGATTTTACAGTGCCTTCACAAAGTATTCATACCGCTTGACTTGTGGATTTACAGTGCCTTCACAAAGTATTCATACCCCTTGACTTGGGGATTCACAGTGCCTTCACAAAGTATTCATACTACTTGACTTGGGGATTTACAGTGCCTTCACAAAGTATTCATACCGCTTGACTTGGGGATTTACAGTGCCTTCACAAAGTATTCATACCCCTTGACTTGGGAATTTACAGTGCCTTCACAAAGTATTCATACTGCTTGACTTGTGGATTTACAGTGCCTTCACAAAGTATTCATACCGCTTGACTTGGGGATTTACAGTGCCTTCACAAAGTATTCATACAGCTTGACTTGGGGATTTACAGTGCCTTCAAAAAGTATTCATTCCCCTTGACTTGGGGATTTACAGTGCCTTCACAAAGTATTCATATTGCTTGAATTGGGGATTCACAGTGCATTCACAAAGTATTAATACTACTTGACTTGGGGATTTACATTGCCTTCACAAAGTATTCATACCCCTTGACTTGGGGATTTACAGTTTCTTCACAAAGTATTCATACTGCTTGGCTTGGGGATTTACAGTGCCTTCACAAAGTATTCATACCGCTTGACTTGGGGATTTACAGTGCCTTAACAAAGTATTCATACCCCTTGACTTGGGGATTTATACATTGCCTTCATAAAGTATTCATACCCCTTGACTTGGGGATTCACAGTGCCTTCACAAAGTATTCAAACTACTTGACTTGGGGATTTACAGTGCCTTCACAAAGTATTCATACCCCTTGACTTGGGGATTTACAGTTTCTTCACAAAGTATTCATACCGCTTGACTTGGGATTTTACAGTGCCTTCACAAAGTATTCATACCGCTTGACTTGTGGATTTACAGTGCCTTCACAAAGTATTCATACCCCTTGACTTGGGGATTCACAGTGCCTTCACAAAGTATTCAAACTACTTGACTTGGGGATTTACAGTGCCTTCACAAAGTATTCATACTGCTTGACTTGTGGATTTACAGTGCCTTCACAAAGTATTCATACCGCTTGACTTGGGGATTTACAGTGCCTTCACAAAGTATTCATACAGCTTGACTTGGGGATTTACAGTGCCTTCAAAAAGTATTCATTCCCCTTGACTTGGGGATTTACAGTGCCTTCACAAAGTATTCATACCGCTTGACTTGTGGATTTACAGTGCCTTCACAAAGTATTCATATTGCTTGAATTGGGGATTCACAGTGCCTTCACAAAGTATTAATACTACTTGACTTGGGGATTTACATTGCCTTCACAAAGTATTCATACCCCTTGACTTGGGGATTTACAGTTTCTTCACAAAGTATTCATACTGCTTGGCTTGGGGATTTACAGTGCCTTCACAAAGTATTCATACCGCTTGACTTGGGGATTCACAGTGCCTTCACAAAGTATTCAAACTACTTGACTTGGGGATTTACAGTGCTTTCACAAAGTATTCATACCCCTTGACTTGGGGATTTACAGTTTCTTCACAAAGTATTCATACCGCTTGACTTGGGGGTTTAGAGTGCCTTCACAAAGTATTCATACCGCTTGACTTGGGGATTTACAGTGCCTTCACAAAGTATTCACACCCCTTGACTTGGGAAATTACAGTGCCTTCACAAAGTATTCACACTGCTTGACTTGTGGATTTACAGTGCCTTCACAAAGTATTCATACTGCTTGACTTGGGGATTTACAGTGCCTTCACAAAGTATTCACACCCCTTGACTTGGGAAATTACAGTGCCTTCACAAAGTATTCACACTGCTTGACTTGTGGATTTACAGTGCCTTCACAAAGTATTCATACTGCTTGACTTGGTGATTTACAGTGCCTTCACAAAGTATTCATACAGCTTGACTTGGGGATTTACAGTGCCTTCACAAAGTATTCATACCGCTTGACTTGGGGATTTACAGTGCCTTCACAAAGTATTCACACCGCTTGACTTGGGGATTTATAGTGCCTTCACAAAGTATTCACACCTCTTGACTTGGGGATTTACAGTGCCTTCACAAAGTATTCATACCGCTTGACTTGGGAATTTACAGTGCCTTCACAAAGTATTCATACCGCTTGACTTGGGGATTTACAGTGCCTTCACAAAGTATTCATACTACTTGACTTGGTGATTTACAGTGCCTTCACAAAGTATTCATACTACTTGACTTGGTGATTTACAGTGCCTTCACAAAGTATTCATACAGCTTGACTTGGGGATTTACAGTGCCTTCACAAAGTATTCATACCGCTTGACTTGGGGATTTACAGTGCCTTCACAAAGTATTCATACCCCTTGACTTGGGGATTTACAGTTTCTTCACAAAGTATTCATACCGCTTGACTTGGGATTTTACAGTGCCTTCACAAAGTATTCATACCGCTTGACTTGTGGATTTACAGTGCCTTCACAAAGTATTCATACCCCTTGACTTGGGGATTCACAGTGCCTTCACAAAGTATTCAAACTACTTGACTTGGGGATTTACAGTGCCTTCACAAAGTATTCATACCCCTTGACTTGGGGATTTACAGTGCCTTCACAAAGTATTCATACTACTTGACTTGGTGATTTACAGTGCCTTCACAAAGTATTCATACTACTTGACTTGGTGATTTACAGTGCCTTCACAAAGTATTCATACAGCTTGACTTGGGGATTTACAGTGCCTTCACAAAGTATTCATACCGCTTGACTTGGGGATTTACAGTGCCTTAACAAAGTATTCATACCCCTTGACTTGGGGATTTATACATTGCCTTCATAAAGTATTCATATCCCTTGACTTGGGGATTCACAGTGCCTTCACAAAGTATTCAAACTACTTGACTTGGGGATTTACAGTGCCTTCACAAAGTATTCATACCCCTTGACTTGGGGATTTACAGTTTCTTCACAAAGTATTCATACCGCTTGACTTGGGATTTTACAGTGCCTTCACAAAGTATTCATACCGCTTGACTTGTGGATTTACAGTGCCTTCACAAAGTATTCATACCCCTTGACTTGGGGATTCACAGTGCCTTCACAAAGTATTCATACTACTTGACTTGGGGATTTACAGTGCCTTCACAAAGTATTCATACCGCTTGACTTGGGGATTTACAGTGCCTTCACAAAGTATTCATACCCCTTGACTTGGGAATTTACAGTGCCTTCACAAAGTATTCATACTGCTTGACTTGTGGATTTACAGTGCCTTCACAAAGTATTCATACCGCTTGACTTGGGGATTTACAGTGCCTTCACAAAGTATTCATACAGCTTGACTTGGGGATTTACAGTGCCTTCAAAAAGTATTCATTCCCCTTGACTTGGGGATTTACAGTGCCTTCACAAAGTATTCATATTGCTTGAATTGGGGATTCACAGTGCATTCACAAAGTATTAATACTACTTGACTTGGGGATTTACATTGCCTTCACAAAGTATTCATACCCCTTGACTTGGGGATTTACAGTTTCTTCACAAAGTATTCATACTGCTTGGCTTGGGGATTTACAGTGCCTTCACAAAGTATTCATACCGCTTGACTTGTGGATTTACAGTGCCTTCACAAAGTATTCATACCCCTTGACTTGGGGAATCACAGTGCCTTCACAAAGTATTCATACCGCTTGACTTGGGGATTTACAGTGCCTTCACAAAGTATTCATACTGCTTGACTTGTGGATTTACAGTGCCTTCACAAAGTATTCATACCGCTTGAC
This sequence comes from Oncorhynchus clarkii lewisi, assembly GCF_045791955.1. Taxonomy (NCBI): domain Eukaryota; kingdom Metazoa; phylum Chordata; class Actinopteri; order Salmoniformes; family Salmonidae; genus Oncorhynchus; species Oncorhynchus clarkii. The sequence goes on from NC_092155.1 coordinate 81,209,147, forward strand.
TTGGGGATTTACAGTGCCTTCACAAAGTATTCATACCGCTTGACTTGGGGAATTACAGTGCCTTCAAAAAGTATTCATACCCCTTGACTTGGGGATTCACAGTGCCTTCACAAAGTATTCATACCGCTTGACTTGTGGATTTACAGTGCCTTCACAAAGTATTCATACCCCTTGACTTGGGGATTTACAGTGCCTTCACAAAGTATTCATACTACTTGACTTGGGGATTTACATTGCCTTCACAAAGTATTCACACCGCTTGACTTGGGGATTTACAGTTTCTTCACAAAGTATTCATACCTCTTGACTTGGGGATTTACAGTGCCTTCACAAAGTATTCATACCGCTTGACTTGGGTATTTATACAGTGCCTTCACAAAGTATTCATACCCCTTGACTTGGGGACTCACAGTGCCTTCACAAAGTATTCATACAACTTGACTTGGGGATTTACAGTGCCTTCACAAAGTATTCATACCCCTTGACTTGGGGATTTACAGTTTCTTCACAAAGTATTCATACCGCTTGACTTGGGGATTCACAGTGCCTTCACAAAGTATTCATACCGCTTGACTTGGGGATTTACAGTGCCTTCACAAAGTATTCATACCGCTTGACTTGGGGATTTACAGTGCCTTCACAAACTATTCATACTGCTTGACTTGTGGATTTACAGTGCCTTCACAAAGTATTCATACTGCTTGACTTGGGGATTTACAGTTTCTTCACAAAGTATTCATACCGCTTGACTTGGGGATTTACAGTGCCTTCACAAAGAATTCATATCACTTGATGTGGGGATTTACACTGCCTTCACAAAGTATTCATACCGCTTGACTTGGGGATTTACAGTGCCTTCACAAAGTATTCACACCGCTTGACTTGGGGATTTACAGTGCCTTCACAAAGTATTCATACCTCTTGACATGGGGATTTATACAGTGCCTTCACAAAGTATTCATACCCCTTGACTTGGGGACTCACAGTGCCTTCACAAAGTATGCATACTACTTGACTTGGGGATTTACAGTGCCTTCACAAAGTATTCATACCCCTTGACTTGGGGATTTACAGTTTCTTCACAAAGTATTCATACCGCTTGACTTGGGGAATTACAGTGCCTTCACAAAGTATTCATACAGCTTGACTTGGGGATTTACAGTGCCTTCACAAAGTATTCATACTACTTGACTTGGTGATTTACAGTGCCTTCACAAAGTATTCATACTACTTGACTTGGTGATTTACAGTGCCTTCACAAAGTATTCATACAGCTTGACTTGGGGATTTACAGTGCCTTCACAAAGTATTCATACCGCTTGACTTGGGGATTTACAGTGCCTTCACAAAGTATTCATACCCCTTGACTTGGGAATTTACAGTGCCTTCACAAAGTATTCATACTGCTTGACTTGTGGATTTACAGTGCCTTCACAAAGTATTCATACCGCTTGACTTGGGGATTTACAGTGCCTTCACAAAGTATTCATACCGCTTGACTTGTGGATTTACAGTGCCTTCACAAAGTATTCATATTGCTTGAATTGGGGATTCACAGTGCCTTCACAAAGTATTAATACTACTTGACTTGGGGATTTACAGTGCCTTCACAAAGTATTCATACCCCTTGACTTGGGGATTTACAGTTTCTTCACAAAGTATTCATACTGCTTGGCTTGGGGATTTACAGTGCCTTCACAAAGTATTCATACCGCTTGACTTGGGGATTCACAGTGCCTTCACAAAGTATTCAAACTACTTGACTTGGGGATTTACAGTGCCTTCACAAAGTATTCATACCCCTTGACTTGTGGATTTACAGTTTCTTCACAAAGTATTCACACCGCTTGACTTGGGGATTTATAGTGCCTTCACAAAGTATTCACACCTCTTGACTTGGGGATTTACAGTGCCTTCACAAAGTATTCATACCGCTTGACTTGGGAATTTACAGTGCCTTCACAAAGTATTCATACCGCTTGACTTGGGGATTTACAGTGCCTTCACAAAGTATTCATACTACTTAACTTGGTGATTTACAGTGCCTTCACAAAGTATTCATACTACTTGACTTGGTGATTTACTGTGCCTTCACAAAGTATTCATACAGCTTGACTTGGGGATTTACAGTGCCTTCACAAAGTATTCATACCGCTTGACTTGGGGATTTACAGTGCCTTAACAAAGTATTCATACCCCTTGACTTGGGGATTTATACATTGCCTTCATAAAGTATTCATACCCCTTGACTTGGGGATTCACAGTGCCTTCACAAAGTATTCAAACTACTTGACTTGGGGATTTACAGTGCCTTCACAAAGTATTCATACCCCTTGACTTGGGGATTTACAGTTTCTTCACAAAGTATTCAAACCGCTTGACTTGGGATTTTACAGTGCCTTCACAAAGTATTCATACCGCTTGACTTGTGGATTTACAGTGCCTTCACAAAGTATTCATACCCCTTGACTTGGGGATTCACAGTGCCTTCACAAAGTATTCAAACTACTTGACTTGGGGATTTACAGTGCCTTCACAAAGTATTCATACCCCTTGACTTGGGGATTTACAGTGCCTTCACAAAGTATTCATACTACTTGACTTGGTGATTTACAGTGCCTTCACAAAGTATTCATACTACTTGACTTGGTGATTTACAGTGCCTTCACAAAGTATTCATACAACTTGACTTGGGGATTTACAGTGCCTTCACAAAGTATTCATACCGCTTGACTTGGGGATTTACAGTGCCTTAACAAAGTATTCATACCCCTTGACTTGGGGATTTATACATTGCCTTCATAAAGTATTCATACCCCTTGACTTGGGGATTCACAGTGCCTTCACAAAGTATTCAAACTACTTGACTTGGGGATTTACAGTGCCTTCACAAAGTATTCATACCCCTTGACTTGGGGATTTACAGTTTCTTCACAAAGTATTCATACCGCTTGACTTGGGATTTTACAGTGCCTTCACAAAGTATTCATACCGCTTGACTTGTGGATTTACAGTGCCTTCACAAAGTATTCATACCCCTTGACTTGGGGATTCACAGTGCCTTCACAAAGTATTCATACTACTTGACTTGGGGATTTACAGTGCCTTCACAAAGTATTCATACCCCTTGACTTGGGGATTTACAGTTTCTTCACAAAGTATTCATACCGCTTGACTTGGGGATTTACAGTGCCTTCACAAAGTATTCATACCGCTTGACTTGGGGATTTACAGTGCCTTCACAAAGTATTCATACCCCTTGACTTGGGAATTTACAGTGCCTTCACAAAGTATTCATACTGCTTGACTTGTGGATTTACAGTGCCTTCACAAAGTATTCATACCGCTTGACTTGGGGATTTACAGTGCCTTCACAAAGTATTCATACAGCTTGACTTGGGGATTTACAGTGCCTTCAAAAAGTATTCATTCCCCTTGACTTGGGGATTTACAGTGCCTTCACAAAGTATTCATACCGTTTGACTTGTGGATTTACAGTGCCTTCACAAAGTATTCATATTGCTTGAATTGGGGATTCACAGTGCCTTCACAAAGTATTAATACTACTTGACTTGGGGATTTACATTGCCTTCACAAAGTATTCATACCCCTTGACTTGGGGATTTACAGTTTCTTCACAAAGTATTCATACTGCTTGGCTTGGGGATTTACAGTGCCTTCACAAAGTATTCATACCGCTTGACTTGTGGATTTACAGTGCCTTCACAAAGTATTCATACCCCTTGACTTGGGGAATCACAGTGCCTTCACAAAGTATTCATACCGCTTGACTTGGGGATTTACAGTGCCTTCACAAAGTATTCATACTGCTTGACTTGTGGATTTACAGTGCCTTCACAAAGTATTCATACCGCTTGACTTGGGGAATTACAGTGCCTTCAAAAAGTATTCATACCCCTTGACTTGGGGATTCACAGTGCCTTCACAAAGTATTCATACTGCTTGACTTGTGGATTTACAGTGCCTTCACAAAGTATTCATACCCCTTGACTTGGGGATTTACAGTGCCTTCACAAAGTATTCATACTACTTGACTTGGGGATTTACATTGCCTTCACAAAGTATTCACACCGCTTGACTTGGGGATTTACAGTTTCTTCACAAAGTATTCATACCTCTTGACTTGGGGATTTACAGTGCCTTCACAAAGTATTCATACCGCTTGACTTGGGGATTTATACAGTGCCTTCACAAAGTATTCATACCCCTTGACTTGGGGACTCACAGTGCCTTCACAAAGTATTCATACTACTTGACTTGGGGATTTACAGTGCCTTCACAAAGTATTCATACCCCTTGACTTGGGGATTTACAGTTTCTTCACAAAGTATTCATACCGCTTGACTTGGGGATTTACAGTGCCTTCACAAACTATTCATACCGCTTGAATTGGGGATTTACAGTGCCTTCACAAAGTATTAATACCCCTTGACTTGGGGATTCACAGTGCCTTCACAAAGTATTCATACCGCTTGACTTGGGGATTTACAGTGCCTTCACAAAGTATTCATACCGCTTGACTTGGGGATTTACAGTGCCTTCACAAACTATTCATACTGCTTGACTTGTGGATTTACAGTGCCTTCACAAAGTATTCATACTGCTTGACTTGGGGATTTACAGTTTCTTCACAAAGTATTCATACCGCTTGACTTGGGGATTTACAGTGCCTTCACAAAGAATTCATATCACTTGATGTGGGGATTTACACTGCCTTCACAAAGTATTCATACCGCTTGACTTGGGGATTTACAGTGCCTTCACAAAGTATTCACACCGCTTGACTTGGGGATTTACAGTGCCTTCACAAAGTATTCATACCTCTTGACTTGGGGATTTATACAGTGCCTTCACAAAGTATTCATACCCCTTGACTTGGGGACTCACAGTGCCTTCACAAAGTATGCATACTACTTGACTTGGGGATTTACAGTGCCTTCACAAAGTATTCATACTACTTGACTTGGTGATTTACAGTGCCTTCACAAAGTATTCATACTACTTGACTTGGTGATTTACAGTGCCTTCACAAAGTATTCATACAGCTTGACTTGGGGATTTACAGTGCCTTCACAAAGTATTCATAGCGCTTGACTTTGGGATTTACAGTGCCTTAACAAAGTATTCATACCCCTTGACTTGGGGATTTATACATTGCCTTCATAAAGTATTCATACCCCTTGACTTGGGGATTCACAGTGCCTTCACAAAGTATTCAAACTACTTGACTTGGGGATTTACAGTGCCTTCACAAAGTATTCATACCCTTTGACTTGGGGATTTACAGTTTCTTCACAAAGTATTCATACCGCTTGACTTGGGATTTTACAGTGCCTTCACAAAGTTTTCATACCGCTTGACTTGTGGATTTACAGTGCCTTCACAAAGTATTCATACCCCTTGACTTGGGGATTCACAGTGCCTTCACAAAGTATTCATACTACTTGACTTGGGGATTTACAGTGCCTTCACAAAGTATTCATACCCCTTGACTTGGGGATTTACAGTTTCTTCACAAAGTATTCATACCGCTTGACTTGGGGATTTACAGTGCCTTCACAAAGTATTCATACCCCTTGACTTGGGGATTTACAGTTTCTTCACAAAGTATTCATACCCCTTGACTTGGGAATTTACAGTGCCTTCACAAAGTATTCATACTGCTTGACTTGTGGATTTACAGTGCCTTCACAAAGTATTCATACCGCTTGACTTGGGGATTTACAGTGCCTTCACAAAGTATTCATACAGCTTGACTTGGGGATTTACAGTGCCTTCAAAAAGTATTCATTCCCCTTGACTTGGGGATTTACAGTGCCTTCACAAAGTATTCATACCGCTTGACTTGTGGATTTACAGTGCCTTCACAAAGTATTCATATTTCTTGAATTGGGGATTCACAGTGCCTTCACAAAGTATTAATACTACTTGACTTGGGGATTTACATTGCCTTCACAAAGTATTCATACCCCTTGACTTGGGGATTTACAGTTTCTTCACAAAGTATTCATAATGCTTGGCTTGGGGATTTACAGTGCCTTCACAAAGTATTCATACCGCTTGACTTGTGGATTTACAGTGCCTTCACAAAGTATTCATACCCCTTGACTTGGGGAATCACAGTGCCTTCACAAAGTATTCATACCGCTTGACTTGGGGATTTACAGTGCCTTCACAAAGTATTCATACTGCTTGACTTGTGGATTTACAGTGCCTTCACAAAGTATTCATACCGCTTGACTTGGGGATTTACAGTGCCTTCACAAAGTATTCATACCGCTTGACTTGGGGAATTACAGTGCCTTCAAAAAGTATTCATACCCCTTGACTTGGGGATTCACAGTGCCTTCACAAAGTATTCATACTGCTTGACTTGTGGATTTACAGTGCCTTCACAAAGTATTCATACCCCTTGACTTGGGGATTTACAGTGCCTTCACAAAGTATTCATACTACTTGACTTGGGTATTTACATTGCCTTCACAAAATATTCACACCGCTTGACTTGGGGATTTACCGTTTCTTCACAAAGTATTCATACCTCTTGACTTGGGGATTTACAGTGCCTTCACAAAGTATTCATACCGCTTGACTTGGGGATTTATACAGTGCCTTCACAAAGTATTCATACCGCTTGACTTGGGGACTCACAGTGCCTTCACAAAGTATTCATACTACTTGACTTGGGGATTTACAGTGCCTTCACAAAGTATTCATACCCCTTGACTTGTGGATTTACAGTTTCTTCACAAAGTATTCATACCTCTTGACTTGGGGATTTACAGTGCCTTCACAAACTATTCATACCGCATGAATTGGGGATTTACAGTGCCTTCACAAAGTATTAATACCCCTTGACTTGGGGATTCACAGTGCCTTCACAAAGTATTCATACCGCTTGACTTGGGGATTTACAGTGCCTTCACAAAGTATTCATACCGCTTGACTTGGGGATTTACAGTGCCTTCACAAACTATTCATACCTCATGAATTGGGGATTTACAGTGCCTTCACAAAGTATTAATACCCCTTGACTTGGGGATTCACAGTGCCTTCACAAAGTATTCATACCGCTTGACTTGGGGATTTACAGTGCCTTCACAAAGTATTCATACTGCATGACTTGGGGATTTACAGTTTCTTCACAAAGTATTCATACCGCTTGACTTGGGGATTTACAGTGCCTTCACAAAGAATTCATATCACTTGATGTGGGGATTTACACTGCCTTCACAAAGTATTCATACCGCTTGACTTGGGGAATTACAGTGCCTTCAAAAAGTATTCATACCCCTTGACTTGGGGATTCACAGTGCCTTCACAAAGTATTCAATCTGCTTGACTTGTGGATTTACAGTGCCTTCACAAAGTATTCATACCCCTTGACTTGGGGATTTACAGTGCCTTCACAAAGTATTCATACTACTTGACTTGGGGATTTACATTGCCTTCACAAAGTATTCACACCGCTTGACTTGGGGATTTACCGTTTCTTCACAAAGTATTCATACCTCTTGACTTGGGGATTTACAGTGCCTTCACAAAGTATTCATACCGCTTGACTTGGGGATTTACAGTGCCTTCACAAACTATTCATACCGCATGAATTGGGGATTTACAGTGCCTTCACAAAGAATTCATATCACTTGATGTGGGGATTTACACTGCCTTCACAAAGTATTCATACCGCTTGACTTGGGGATTTACAGTGCCTTCACAAAGTATTCACACCGCTTGACTTGGGGATTTACAGTGCCTTCACAAAGTATTCATACCTCTTGACTTGGGGATTAATACAGTGCCTTCACAAAGTATTCATACCCCTTGACTTGGGGACTCACAGTGCCTTCACAAAGTATGCATACTACTTGACTTGGGGATTTACAGTTTCTTCACAAAGTATTCATACCGCTTGACTTGGGGAATTACAGTGCCTTCACAAAGTATTCATACCGCTTGACTTGGGGATTTACAGTGCCTTCACAAAGTATTCATACCGCTTGACTTGGGGATTTACAGTGCCTTCACAAAGTATTCATACTACTTGACTTGGGGATTTATAGTGCCTTCTCAAAGTATTCATACCGCTTGACGTGGGGATTCACAGTGCCTTCACAAAGTATTCATACTACTTGACTTGGGGATTTACATTGCCTTCACAAAGTATTCATACCCCTTGACTTGGGGATTTACAGTTTCTTAACAAAGTATTCACACCGCTTGACTTGGGGATTTACAGTGCCTTCACAAAGTATTCATACCGCTTGACTTGGGGATTTACAGTGCCTTCACAAAGTATTCATACCGCTTGACTTGGGGACTCACAGTGCCTTCACAAAGTATTCATACTACTTGACTTGGGGATTTACAGTGCCTTCACAAAGTCTTCATACCCCTTGACTTGGGGATTTACAGTTTCTTCACAAAGTATTCATACCGCTTGACTTGGGGATTTACAGTGCCTTCACAAACTATTCATACCGCTTGAATTGGGGATTTACAGTGCCTTCACAAAGTATTAATACCCCTTGACTTGGGGATTCACAGTGCCTTCACAAAGTATTCATACCGCTTGACTTGGGGATTTACAGTGCCTTCACAAAGTATTCATACCGCTTGACTTGGGGATTTACAGTGCCTTCACAAACTATTCATACTGCTTGACTTGTGGATTTACAGTGCCTTCACAAAGTATTCATGCTGCATGACTTGGGGATTTACAGTTTCTTCACAAAGTATTCATGCCGCTTGACTTGGGGATTTACAGTGCCTTCACAAAGAATTCATATCACTTGATGTGGGGATTTACACTGCCTTCACAAAGTATTCATACCGCTTGACTTGGGGAATTACAGTGCCTTCAAAAAGTATTCATACCCCTTGACTTGGGGATTCACAGTGCCTTCACAAAGTATTCATACTGCTTGACTTGTGGATTTACAGTGCCTTCACAAAGTATTCATACCCCTTGACTTGGGGATTTACAGTGCCTTCGCAAAGTATTCATACTACTTGACTTGGGGATTTACATTGCCTTCACAAAGTATTCACACCGCTTGACTTGGGGATTTACCGTTTCTTCACAAAGTATTCATACTACTTGACTTGGGGATTTACAGTGCCTTCACAAAGTATTCATACCCCTTGACTTGGGGATTTACAGTTTCTTCACAAACTATTCATACCGCTTGAATTGGGGATTTACAGTGCCTTCACAAAGTATTAATACCCCTTGACTTGGGGATTCACAGTGCCTTCACAAAGTATTCATACCGCTTGAATTGGGGATTTACAGTGCCTTCACAAAGTATTAATACCCCTTGACTTGGGGATTCACAGTGCCTTCACAAAGTATTCATACTACTTGACTTGGGGATTTATAGTGCCTTCTCAAAGTATTCATACCGCTTGACGTGGGGATTCACAGTGCCTTCACAAAGTATTCATACTACTTGACTTGGGGATTTACATTGCCTTCACAAAGTATTCATACCCCTTGACTTGGGGATTTACAGTTTCTTAACAAAGTATTCACACCGCTTGACTTGGGGATTTACAGTGCCTTCACAAAGTATTCATACCGCTTGACTTGGGGATTTACAGTGCCTTCACAAAGTATTCATACCGCTTGACTTGGGGACTCACAGTGCCTTCACAAAGTATTCATACTACTTGACTTGGGGATTTACAGTGCCTTCACAAAGTCTTCATACCCCTTGACTTGGGGATTTACAGTTTCTTCACAAAGTATTCATACCGCTTGACTTGGGGATTTACAGTGCCTTCACAAACTATTCATACCGCTTGAATTGGGGATTTACAGTGCCTTCACAAAGTATTAATACCCCTTGACTTGGGGATTCACAGTGCCTTCACAAAGTATTCATACCGCTTGACTTGGGGATTTACAGTGCCTTCACAAAGTATTCATACCGCTTGACTTGGGGATTTACAGTGCCTTCACAAACTATTCATACTGCTTGACTTGTGGATTTACAGTGCCTTCACAAAGTATTCATACTGCATGACTTGGGGATTTACAGTTTCTTCACAAAGTATTCATGCCGCTTGACTTGGGGATTTACAGTGCCTTCACAAAGAATTCATATCACTTGATGTGGGGATTTACACTGCCTTCACAAAGTATTCATACCGCTTGACTTGGGGAATTACAGTGCCTTCAAAAAGTATTCATACCCCTTGACTTGGGGATTCACAGTGCCTTCACAAAGTATTCATACTGCTTGACTTGTGGATTTACAGTGCCTTCACAAAGTATTCATACCCCTTGACTTGGGGATTTACAGTGCCTTCGCAAAGTATTCATACTACTTGACTTGGGGATTTACATTGCCTTCACAAAGTATTCACACCGCTTGACTTGGGGATTTACCGTTTCTTCACAAAGTATTCATACTACTTGACTTGGGGATTTACAGTGCCTTCACAAAGTATTCATACCCCTTGACTTGGGGATTTACAGTTTCTTCACAAACTATTCATACCGCTTGAATTGGGGATTTACAGTGCCTTCACAAAGTATTAATACCCCTTGACTTGGGGATTCACAGTGCCTTCACAAAGTATTCATACCGCTTGAATTGGGGATTTACAGTGCCTTCACAAAGTATTAATACCCCTTGACTTGGGGATTCACAGTGCCTTCACAAAGTATTCATACTACTTGACTTGGGGATTTACATTGCCTTCACAAAGTATTCACACCGCTTGACTTGGGGATTTACCGTTTCTTCACAAAGTATTCATACTACTTGACTTGGGGATTTACAGTGCCTTCACAAAGTATTCATACCCCTTGACTTGGGGATTTACAGTTTCTTCACAAACTATTCATACCGCTTGAATTGGGGATTTACAGTGCCTTCACAAAGTATTAATACCCCTTGACTTGGGGATTCACAGTGCCTTCACAAAGTATTCATACCGCTTGACTTGGGGATTTACAGTGCCTTCACAAAGTATTCATACCGCTTGACTTGGGGATTTACAGTGCCTTCACAAACTATTCATACTGCTTGACTTGTGGATTTACAGTGCCTTCACAAAGTATTCATACTGCATGACTTGGGGATTTACAGTTTCTTCACAAAGTATTCATGCCGCTTGACTTGGGGATTTACAGTGCCTTCACAAAGAATTCATATCACTTGATGTGGGGATTTACACTGCCTTCACAAAGTATTCATACCGCTTGACTTGGGGAATTACAGTGCCTTCAAAAAGTATTCATACCCCTTGACTTGGGGATTCACAGTGCCTTCACAAAGTATTCATACTGCTTGACTTGTGGATTTACAGTGCCTTCACAAAGTATTCATACCCCTTGACTTGGGGATTTACAGTGCCTTCGCAAAGTATTCATACTACTTGACTTGGGGATTTACATTGCCTTCACAAAGTATTCACACCGCTTGACTTGGGGATTTACCGTTTCTTCACAAAGTATTCATACTACTTGACTTGGGGATTTACAGTGCCTTCACAAAGTATTCATACCCCTTGACTTGGGGATTTACAGTTTCTTCACAAACTATTCATACCGCTTGAATTGGGGATTTACAGTGCCTTCACAAAGTATTAATACCCCTTGACTTGGGGATTCACAGTGCCTTCACAAAGTATTCATACCGCTTGAATTGGGGATTTACAGTGCCTTCACAAAGTATTAATACCCCTTGACTTGGGGATTCACAGTGCCTTCACAAAGTATTCATACTACTTGACTTGGGGATTTACATTGCCTTCACAAAGTATTCACACCGCTTGACTTGGGGATTTACCGTTTCTTCACAAAGTATTCATACTACTTGACTTGGGGATTTACAGTGCCTTCACAAAGTATTCATACCCCTTGACTTGGGGATTTACAGTTTCTTCACAAACTATTCATACCGCTTGAATTGGGGATTTACAGTGCCTTCACAAAGTATTAATACCCCTTGACTTGGGGATTCACAGTGCCTTCACAAAGTATTCATACCGCTTGACTTGGGGATTTACAGTGCCTTCACAAAGTATTCATACCGCTTGACTTGGGGATTCACAGTGCCTTCACAAAGTATTCATACCGCTTGACTTGGGGAATTACAGTGCCTTCACAAAGTATTTATACCGCTTGACTTGGGGATTTACAGTGCCTTCACAAAGTATTCACACCGCTTGACTTGGGGATTTACAGTGCCTTCACAAAGTATTCATACCTCTTGACTTGGGGATTAATACAGTGCCTTCACAAAGTATTCATACCCCTTGGCTTGGGGACTCACAGTGCCTTCACAAAGTATGCATACTACTTGACTTGGGGATTTACAGTGCCTTCACAAAGTATTCATACCCCTTGACTTGGGGATTTACAGTTTCTTCACAAAGTATTCATACCGCTTGACTTGGGGAATTACAGTGCCTTCACAAAGTATTCATACCGCTTGACTTGGGGATTTACAGTGCCTTCACAAAGTATTCATACTACTTGACTTGGGGATTTATAGTGCCTTCTCAAAGTATTCATACCGCTTGACGTGGGGATTCACAGTGCCTTCACAAAGTATTCATACTACTTGACTTGGGGATTTACATTGCCTTCACAAAGTATTCATACCCCTTGACTTGGGGATTTACAGTTTCTTAACAAAGTATTCACACCGCTTGACTTGGGGATTTACAGTGCCTTCACAAAGTATTCATACCGCTTGACTTGGGGATTTACAGTGCCTTCACAAACTATTCATACCGCTTGAATTGGGGATTTACAGTGCCTTCACAAAGTATTAATACCCCTTGACTTGGGAATTCACAGTGCCTTCACAAAGTATTCATATCGCTTGACTTGGGGATTTACAGTGCCTTCACAAAGTATTCATACCGCTTGACTTGGGGATTTACAGTGCCTTCACAAACTATTCATACTGCTTGACTTGTGGATTTACAGTGCCTTCACAAAGTATTCATACTGCATGACTTGGGGATTTACAGTTTCTTCACAAAGTATTCATGGCGCTTGACTTGGGGATTTACAGTGCCTTCACAAAGAATTCATATCACTTGATGTGGGGATTTACACTGCCTTCACAAAGTATTCATACCGCTTGACTTGGGGAATTACAGTGCCTTCAAAAAGTATTCATACCCCTTGACTTGGGGATTCACAGTGCCTTCACAAAGTATTCATACTGCTTGACTTGGGGATTTACATTGCCTTCACAAAGTATTCACACCGCTTGACTTGGGGATTTACCGTTTCTTCACAAAGTATTCATAATACTTGACTTGGGGATTTACAGTGCCTTCACAAAGTATTCATACCCCTTGACTTGGGGATTTACAGTTTCTTCACAAACTATTCATACCGCTTGAATTGGGGATTTACAGTGCCTTCACAAAGTATTAATACCCCTTGACTTGGGGATTCACAGTGCCTTCACAAAGTATTCATACCGCTTGAATTGGGGATTTACAGTGCCTTCACAAAGTATTAATACCCCTTGACTTGGGGATTCACAGTGCCTTCACAAAGTATTCATACTACTTGACTTGGGGATTTACATTGCCTTCACAAAGTATTCACACCGCTTGACTTGGGGATTTACCGTTTCTTCACAAAGTATTCATACTACTTGACTTGGGGATTTACAGTGCCTTCACAAAGTATTCATACCCCTTGACTTGGGGATTTACAGTTTCTTCACAAACTATTCATACCGCTTGAATTGGGGATTTACAGTGCCTTCACAAAGTATTAATACCCCTTGACTTGGGGATTCACAGTGCCTTCACAAAGTATTCATACCGCTTGAATTGGGGATTTACAGTGCCTTCACAAAGTATTAATACCCCTTGACTTGGGGATTCACAGTGCCTTCACAAAGTATTCATACTACTTGACTTGGGGATTTACATTGCCTTCACAAAGTATTCACACCGCTTGACTTGGGGATTTACCGTTTCTTCACAAAGTATTCATACTACTTGACTTGGGGATTTACAGTGCCTTCACAAAGTATTCATACCCCTTGACTTGGGGATTTACAGTTTCTTCACAAACTATTCATACCGCTTGAATTGGGGATTTACAGTGTCTTCACAAAGTATTAATACCCCTTGACTTGGGGATTCACAGTGCCTTCACAAAGTATTCATACCGCTTGACTTGGGGATTTACAGTGCCTTCACAAAGTATTCATACCGCTTGACTTGGGGATTCACAGTGCCTTCACAAAGTATTCATACCGCTTGACTTGGGGAATTACAGTGCCTTCACAAAGTATTTATACCGCTTGACTTGGGGATTTACAGTGCCTTCACAAAGTATTCACACCGCTTGACTTGGGGATTTACAGTGCCTTCACAAAGTATTCATACCTCTTGACTTGGGGATTAATACAGTGCCTTCACAAAGTATTCATACCCCTTGGCTTGGGGACTCACAGTGCCTTCACAAAGTATGCATACTACTTGACTTGGGGATTTACAGTGCCTTCACAAAGTATTCATACCCCTTGACTTGGGGATTTACAGTTTCTTCACAAAGTATTCATACCGCTTGACTTGGGGAATTACAGTGCCTTCACAAAGTATTCATACCGCTTGACTTGGGGATTTACAGTGCCTTCACAAAGTATTCATACTACTTGACTTGGGGATTTATAGTGCCTTCTCAAAGTATTCATACCGCTTGACGTGGGGATTCACAGTGCCTTCACAAAGTATTCATACTACTTGACTTGGGGATTTACATTGCCTTCACAAAGTATTCATACCCCTTGACTTGGGGATTTACAGTTTCTTAACAAAGTATTAACACCGCTTGACTTGGGGATTTACAGTGCCTTCACAAAGTATTCATACCGCTTGACTTGGGGATTTACAGTGCCTTCACAAACTATTCATACCGCTTGAATTGGGGATTTACAGTGCCTTCACAAAGTATTAATACCCCTTGACTTGGGAATTCACAGTGCCTTCACAAAGTATTCATATCGCTTGACTTGGGGATTTACAGTGCCTTCACAAAGTATTCATACCGCTTGACTTGGGGATTTACAGTGCCTTCACAAACTATTCATACTGCTTGACTTGTGGATTTACAGTGCCTTCACAAAGTATTCATACTGCATGACTTGGGGATTTACAGTTTCTTCACAAAGTATTCATGGCGCTTGACTTGGGGATTTACAGTGCCTTCACAAAGAATTCATATCACTTGATGTGGGGATTTACACTGCCTTCACAAAGTATTCATACCGCTTGACTTGGGGAATTACAGTGCCTTCAAAAAGTATTCATACCCCTTGACTTGGGGATTCACAGTGCCTTCACAAAGTATTCATACTGCTTGACTTGGGGATTTACATTGCCTTCACAAAGTATTCACACCGCTTGACTTGGGGATTTACCGTTTCTTCACAAAGTATTCATAATACTTGACTTGGGGATTTACAGTGCCTTCACAAAGTATTCATACCCCTTGACTTGGGGATTTACAGTTTCTTCACAAACTATTCATACCGCTTGAATTGGGGATTTACAGTGCCTTCACAAAGTATTAATACCCCTTGACTTGGGGATTCACAGTGCCTTCACAAAGTATTCATACCGCTTGAATTGGGGATTTACAGTGCCTTCACAAAGTATTAATACCCCTTGACTTGGGGATTCACAGTGCCTTCACAAAGTATTCATACTACTTGACTTGGGGATTTACATTGCCTTCACAAAGTATTCACACCGCTTGACTTGGGGATTTACCGTTTCTTCACAAAGTATTCATACTACTTGACTTGGGGATTTACAGTGCCTTCACAAAGTATTCATACCCCTTGACTTGGGGATTTACAGTTTCTTCACAAACTATTCATACCGCTTGAATTGGGGATTTACAGTGCCTTCACAAAGTACTAATACCCCTTGACTTGGGGATTCACAGTGCCTTCACAAAGTATTCATACCGCTTGACTTGGGGATTTACAGTGCCTTCACAAAGTATTCATACCGCTTGACTTGGGGATTCACAGTGCCTTCACAAAGTATTCATACCGCTTGACTTGGGGAATTACAGTGCCTTCACAAAGTATTTATACCGCTTGACTTGGGGATTTACAGTGCCTTCACAAAGTATTCACACCGCTTGACTTGGGATTTACAGTGCCTTCACAAAGTATTCATACCTCTTGACTTGGGGATTAATACAGTGCCTTCACAAAGTATTCATACCCCTTGACTTGGGGACTCACAGTGCCTTCACAAAGTATGCATACTACTTGACTTGGGGATTTACAGTGCCTTCACAAAGTATTCATACCCCTTGACTTGGGGATTTACAGTTTCTTCACAAAGTATTCATACCGCTTGACTTGGGGAATTACAGTGCCTTCACAAAGTATTCATACCGCTTGACTTGGGGATTTACAGTGCCTTCACAAGTATTCATACTACTTGACTTGGGGATTTATAGTGCCTTCTCAAAGTATTCATACCGCTTGACGTGGGGATTCACAGTGCCTTCACAAAGTATTCATACTACTTGACTTGGGGATTTACATTGCCTTCACAAAGTATTCATACCCCTTGACTTGGGGATTTACAGTTTCTTAACAAAGTATTCACACCGCTTGACTTGGGGATTTACAGTGCCTTCACAAAGTATTCATACCGCTTGACTTGGGGATTTACAGTGCCTTCACAAAGTTTTCATACCCCTTGACTTGGGAATTTACAGTGCCTTCACAAAGTATTCATACTGCTTGACTTGGGGATTTACAGTACCTTCACAAAGTATTCATACCCCTTGATGTGGGGATTTACAGTGCCTTCACAAAGTATTCATACCGCTTGACTTGGGGATTTACAGCTCCTTCACAAAGTATTCACACCGCTTGACTTGGGGATTTACAGTGCCTTCACAAAGTATTCACACCGCTTGACTTGGGGATTTACAGTTCCTTCACAAAGTATTCAAACCGATTGACTTGGGGATTTACAGTGCCTTCACAAAGTATTCATACCGCTTGACTTGGGGATTTACAGTGCCTTCAAAAAGTATTCATACCGCTTGACTTGGGGATTTACATTGCCTTCACAAAGTATTCATACCGCTTGACTTGGGGATTTACAGTGCCTTCAAAAAGTATTCATACCGCTTGATTTGGGCATTTATACAGTGCCTTCACAAAGTATTCATACCCCTTGACTTTGGGACTCACAGTGCCTTCACAAAGTATTCATACTACTTGACTTGGGGATTTACAGTGCCTTCACAAAGTATTCATACCGCTTGACTTGGGGATTTACAGTGCCTTCACAAAGTATTCATACCGCTTGACTTGGGGATTTACAGTGCCTTCACAAAGTATTAATACCCCTTGACTTGGGGATTCACAGTGCCTTCACAAAGTATTCATACCGCTTGACTTGGGGATTTACAGTGCCTTCACAAAGTATTCATACCGCTTGACTTGGGGATTTACAGTGCCTTCACAAACTATTCATACTGCTTGACTTGTGGATTTACAGTGCCTTCACAAAGTATTCATACTGCTTGACTTGGGGATTTACAGTGCCTTCACAAAGTATTCATACCGCTTGACTTGGGGATTTACAGTGCCTTCACAAAGAATTCATATCACTTGATGTGGGGATTTACACTGCCTTCACAAAGTATTCATACCGCTTGACTTGGGGATTTACAGTGCCTTCACAAAGTATTCACACCGCTTGACTTGGGGATTTACAGTGCCTTCACAATGTATTCATACCTCTTGACTTGGGGATTTATACAGTGCCTTCACAAAGTATTCATACCCCTTGACTTAGGGACTCACAGTGCCTTCACAAAGTATTCATAGTACTTGACTTGGAGATTTACATTGCCTTCACAAAGTATTCATACCCCTTGACTTGGGGATTTACAGTTTCTTCACAAAGTATTCACACCGCTTGACTTGGGGATTTACAGTGCCTTCACAAAGTATTCATACCGCTTGACTTGGGGATTTACAGTGCCTTCACAAAGTATTCATACCCCTTGACTTGGGGATTCACAGTGACTTCACAAAGTATTCATACCGCTTGACTTGTGGATTTACAGTGCCTTCACAAAGTATTCATATCGCTTGACTTGGGAATTTACAGTGCCTTCACAAAGTATTCATACTGCTTGACTTGTGGATTTACAGTGCCTTCACAAAGTATTCATACCGCTTGACTTGGGGATTTACAGTGCCTTCACAAAGTATTCATACCGCTTGACTTGGGGATTTACAGTGCCTTCAAAAAGTATTCATACCGCTTGACTTGGGGATTTATACAGTGCCTTCACAAAGTATTCATACCCCTTGACTTGGGGATTTACAGTGCCTTCACAAAGTATTCATACCCCTTGACTTGGGGATTCACAGTGCCTTCACAAAGTATTCATACCGCTTGACTTGGGGATTTACAGTAACTTCACAAAGTATTCATACCGCTTGACTTGGGAATTTACAGTGCCTTCACAAAGTATTCATACTGCTTGACTTGTGGATTTACAGTGCCTTCACAAAGTATTCATACCGCTTGACTTGGGGATTTACAGTGCCTTCACAAAGTATTCATACCGCTTGACTTGGGGATTTACAGTGCCTTCACAAAGTATTCATACTGCTTGACTTGGGGATTTACAGTGCCTTCACAAAGTATTCGTACTGCTTGACTTGGGGATTTACAGTTTCTTCACAAAGTATTCATACCGCTTGACTTGGAGATTTACAGTGCCTTCACAAAGTATTCATACCGCTTGACTTGGGGATTTACAGTGCCTTCACAAAGTATTCATACCGCTTGACTTGGGGATTTACAGTGCCTTCACAAAGTATTCATACTGCTTGACTTGGGGATTTACAGTACCTTCACAAAGTATTCATACCCCTTGATGTGGGGATTTAAAGTTCCTTCACAAAGTATTCATACCGCTTGACTTGGGGATTTACAGCGCCTTCACAAAGTATTCACACCGCTTGACTTGGGGATTTACAGTGCCTTCACAAAGTATTCATACCTCTTGACTTGGGGATTTACAGTGCCTTCACAAAGTATTCATACCGCTTGACTTGGGGATTTACAGTGCCTTCACAAAGTATTCATACCGCTTGACTTGGGGATTTACAGTGCCTTCACAAAGTATTCATACTGCTTGACTTGTGGATTTACAGTGCCTTCACAAAGTATTCATACCCGTTGACTTGGGGACTCACAGTGCCTTCACAAAGTATTCATACTACTTGACTTAGGGATTTACATTGCCTTCACAAAGTATTCATACCCCTTGACTTGGGGATTTACAGTTTCTTCACAAAGTATTCATACTACTTGACTTAGGGATTTACATTGCCTTCACAGAGTATTCATACCCCTTGACTTGGGGATTTACAGTTTCTTCACAAAGTATACATACCTCTTGACTTGGGGATTTACAGTGCCTTCACAAAGTATTCATACCGATTGACTTGGGGATTTACAGTGCCTTCACAAAGTATTCATACCCCTTGACTTGGGGATTCACAGTGCCTTCACAAAGTATTCATACCGCTTGACTTGGGAATTTACAGTGCCTTCACAAAGTATTCATACTGCTTGACTTGGGGATTTACAGTGCTTTCACAAGGTATTCATACCGCTTGACTTGGGGATTTACAGTGCCTTCACAAAGTATTCATACCGCTTGACTTGGGGATTTACAGTGCCTTCAAAAAGTATTCATACCCCTTGACTTGGGGATTTACAGTGCCTTCACAAAGTATTCATACCCCTTGACTTGTGGATTTACAGTGCCTTCACAAAGTATTCATACCCCTTGACTTGGGGATTCACAGTGCCTTCACAAAGTATTCATACTACTTGACTTGGCGATTTACATTGCCTTCAAAAAGTATTCATACCCCTTGACTAGGGGATTTACAGTTTCTTCACAAAGTATTCATACCGCTTGACTTGGGGATTTACAGTGCCTTCACAAAGTATTCATACTGCTTGACTTGGGGATTTACAGTACCTTCACAAAGTATTCATACCCCATGATGTGGGGATTTACAGTGCCTTCACAAAGTATTCATACCGCTTGACTTGGGGATTTACAGCGCCTTCACAAAGTATTCACACCGCTTGACTTGGGGATTTACAGTGCCTTCACAAAGTATTCATACCTCTTGACTTGGGGATTTACAGTGCCTTCACAAAGTATTCATACCGCTTGACTTGGGGATTTATACAGTGCCTTCACAAAGTATTCATACCCCTTGACTTGGGGATTTACAGTGCCTTCACAAAGTATTCATACCCCTTGACTTGGGGATTCACAGTGCCTTCACAAAGTATTCATACCGCTTGACTTGGGAATTTACAGTGCCTTCACAAAGTATTCATACTGCTTGACTTGTGGATTTACAGTGCCTTCACAAAGTATTCATACCGCTTGACTTGGGGATTTACAGTGCCTTCACAAAGTATTCATACCGCTTGACTTGGGGATTTAAAGTGCCTTCAAAAAGTATTCATACCCCTTGACTTGGGGATTTACAGTGCCTTCACAAAGTACTCATACTGCTTGACTTGTGGATTTACAGTGCCTTCACAAAGTATTCACACCGCTTGACTTGGGGATTTACAGTGCCTTCACAAAGTATTCATACTGCTTGACTTGGGGATTTACAGTGCCTTCACAAAGTATTCATACTGCTTGACTTGGGGATTTACAGTTTCTTCACAAAGTATTCATACCGCTTGACTTGGAGATTTACAGTGCCTTCACAAAGTATTCATACCGCTTGACTTGGGGATTTACAGTGCCTTCACAAAGTATTCATACCGCTTGACTTGGGGATTTACAGTGCCTTCACAAAGTATTCATACTGCTTGACTTGGGGATTTACAGTACCTTCACAAAGTATTCATACCCCTTGATGTGGGGATTTACAGTTCCTTCACAAAGTATTCATACCGCTTGACTTGGGGATTTACAGCGCCTTTACAAAGTATTCACACCGCTTGACTTGGGGATTTACAGTGCCTTCACAAAGTATTCATACCGCTTGACTTGGGGATTTACAGTGCCTTCACAAAGTATTCATACCGCTTGACTTGGGGATTTATACAGTGCCTTCACAAAGTATTCATACCCCTTGACTTGGGGATTCACAGTGCCTTCACAAAGTATTCATACTTCTTGACTTGGGAATTTACAGTGCCTTCACAAAGTATTCATACTGCTTGACTTGAGGATTTACAGTGCCTTCACAAAGTATTCATACTGCTTGACTTGGGGATTTACAGTGCCTTCACAAAGTATTCATACTGCTTGACTTGTGGATTTACAGTGCCTTCACAAAGTATTCATACCCGTTGACTTGGGGACTCACAGTGCCTTCACAAAGTATTCATACTACTTGACTTAGGGATTTACATTGCCTTCACAAAGTATTCATACCCCTTGACTTGGGGATTTACAGTTTCTTCACAAAGTATTCATACCGCTTGACTTGGGGATTTACAGTGCCTTCACAAAGTATTCATACCGCTTGACTTGGGGAATTACAGTGCCTTCACAAAGTATTCATACCCCTTGACTTGGGGATTCACAGTGCCTTCACAAAGTATTCATACCGCTTGACTTGTGGATTTACAGTGCCTTCACAAAGTATTCATACCGCTTGACTTGGGGATTTACAGTGCCTTCACAAAGTATTCATACCGCTTGACTTGGGGATTCACAGTGCCTTCACAAAGTATTCATACTACTTGACTTGGGGATTTACATTGCCTTCACAAAGTATTCATACCCCTTGACTTGGGGATTTACAGTTTCTTCACAAAGTATTCATACTACTTGACTTGGGGATTTATAGTGCCTTCACAAAGTATTCATACCGCTTGACGTGGGGATTCACAGTGCCTTCACAAAGTATTCATACTACTTGACTTGGGGATTTACATTGCCTTCACAAAGTATTCATACCCCTTGACTTGGGGATTTACAGTTTCTTCACAAAGTATTCACACCGCTTGACTTGGGGATTTACAGTGCCTTCACAAAGTATTCATACCGCTTGACTTGGGGATTTATGCAGTGCCTTCACAAAGTATTCATACCCCTTGACTTGGGGATTCACAGTGCCTTCACAAAGTATTCATACTTCTTGACTTGGGAATGTACAGTGCCTTCACAAAGTATTCATACTGCTTGACTTGAGGATTTACAGTGCCTTCACAAAGTATTCATACCGCTTGACTTGGGGATTTACTGTGCCTTCACAAAGTATTCATACCGCTTGACTTGGGGATTTACAGTGCCTTCACAAAGTATTCATACTGCTTGACTTGTGGATTTACAGTGCCTTCACAAAGTATTCATACCTCTTGACTTGGGGATTCACAGTGCCTTCACAAAGTATTCAGACTACTTGACTTGGGGATTTACATTGCCTTCACAAAGTATTCATACCCCTTGACTTGGGGATTTACAGTGCCTTCACAAAGTATTCATACCGTTTGACTTGGGGATTTACAGTGCCTTCACAAAGTATTCATACCCCTTGACTTGGGGATTCACAGTGCCTTCACAAAGTATTCAGACTACTTGACTTGGGGATTTACATTGCCTTCACAAAGTATTCATACCCCTTGACTTGGGGATTTACAGTTTCTTCACAAAGTATTCATATCGCTTGACTTGGGGATTTACAGTGCCTTCACAAAGTATTCATACCGCTTGACTTGTGGATTTACAGTGCCTTCACAAAGTATTCATACTGCTTCACTTGTGGATTTACAGTGCCTTCACAAAGTATTCATACCGCTTGACTTGGGGATTTACAGTGCCTTCACAAAGTATTTATACCGCTTGACTTGGGGATTTACAGTTTCTTCACAAAGTATTCACACATCTTGACTTGGGGATTTACAGTTTCTTCACAAAGTATTCATACCTCTTGACTTGGGGATTTACAGTGCCTTCACAAAGTATTCATACCGCTTGACTTGGGGATTTATACAGTGCCTTCACAAAGTATTCATACCCGTTGACTTGGGGACTCACAGTGCCTTCACAAAGTATTCATACTACTTGACTTAGGGATTTACAGTGCCTTCACAAAGTATGCATACCCCTTGACTATGGATTTCCAGTTTCTTCACAAAGTATTCATACCGCTTGACTTGGGGATTTACAGTGCCTTCACAAAGTATTCATACCGCTTGACTTGGGGATTTACAGTGCCTTCACAAAGTATTCATACCCCTTGACTTGGGGATTCACAGTGCCTTCACAAAGTATT
Source organism: Oncorhynchus clarkii lewisi (assembly GCF_045791955.1). Lineage (NCBI taxonomy): Eukaryota > Metazoa > Chordata > Actinopteri > Salmoniformes > Salmonidae > Oncorhynchus > Oncorhynchus clarkii. Next base: position 81,232,489 of record NC_092155.1, read on the forward strand.
CATACCGCTTAACTTGGGAATTTACAGTGCCTTCACAAAGTATTCATACCGCTTGACTTGGGGATTTACAGTGCCTTCACAAAGTATTCATACCGCTTAACTTGGGAATTTACAGTGCCTTCACAAAGTATTCATACTGCTTGACTTGTGAATTTACAGTGCCTTCACAAAGTATTCATACCGCTTGACTTGGGGATTTACAGTGCCTTCACAAAGTATTTATACCGCTTGACTTGGGGATTTACAGTGCCTTCAAAAAGTATTCATACTCCTTGACTTGGGGATTTACAGTGCCTTCACAAAGTATTTATATCGCTTGACTTGGGGATTTACAGTTTCTTCACAAAGTATTCACACATCTTGACTTGGGGATTTACAGTTTCTTCACAAAGTATTCATACCTCTTGACTTGGGGATTTACAGTGCCTTCACAAAGTATTCATACCGCTTGACTTGGGGATTTATACAGTGCCTTCACAAAGTATTCATACCCGTTGACTTGGGGACTCACAGTGCCTTCACAAAGTATTCATACTACTTGACTTGGGGATTTATAGTGCCTTCAGAAAGTATGCATACCGCTTGACGTGGGGATTCACAGTGCCTTCACAAAGTATTCATACTACTTGACTTGGGGATTTACATTGCCTTCACAAAGTATTCATACCCCTTGACTTGGGGATTTACAGTTTCTTCACAAAGTATTCACACCGCTTGACTTGGGGATTTACAGTGCCTTCACAAAGTATTCATACCGCTTGACTTGGGGATTTATGCAGTGCCTTCACAAAGTATTCATACCCCTTGACTTGGGGATTCACAGTGCCTTCACAAAGTATTCATACTTCTTGACTTGGGAATGTACAGTGCCTTCACAAAGTATTCATACTGCTTGACTTGAGGATTTACAGTGCCTTCACAAAGTATTCATACCGCTTGACTTGGGGATTTACTGTGCCTTCACAAAGTATTCATACCGCTTGACTTGGGGATTTACAGTGCCTTCACAAAGTATTCATACTGCTTGACTTGTGGATTTACAGTGCCTTCACAAAGTATTCATACCTCTTGACTTGGGGATTCACAGTGCCTTCACAAAGTATTCAGACTACTTGACTTGGGGATTTACAGTGCCTTCACAAAGTATTCATACTACTTGACTTGGGGATTTATAGTGCCTTCACAAAGTATTCATACCGCTTGACGTGGGGATTCACAGTGCCTTCACAAAGTATTCATACTACTTGACTTGGGGATTTACATTGCCTTCACAAAGTATTCATACCCCTTGACTTGGGGATTTACAGTTTCTTCACAAAGTATTCACACCGCTTGACTTGGGGATTTACAGTGCCTTCACAAAGTATTCATACCGCTTGACTTGGGGATTTATGCAGTGCCTTCACAAAGTATTCATACCCCTTGACTTGGGGATTCACAGTGCCTTCACAAAGTATTCATACTTCTTGACTTGGGAATGTACAGTGCCTTCACAAAGTATTCATACTGCTTGACTTGAGGATTTACAGTGCCTTCACAAAGTATTCATACCGCTTGACTTGGGGATTTACTGTGCCTTCACAAAGTATTCATACCGCTTGACTTGGGGATTTACAGTGCCTTCACAAAGTATTCATACTGCTTGACTTGTGGATTTACAGTGCCTTCACAAAGTATTCATACCTCTTGACTTGGGGATTCACAGTGCCTTCACAAAGTATTCAGACTACTTGACTTGGGGATTTACATTGCCTTCACAAAGTATTCATACCCCTTGACTTGGGGATCTACAGCGCCTTCACAAAGTATTCACACCGCTTGACTTGGGGATTTACAGTGCCTTCACAAAGTATTCATACCTCTTGACTTGGGGATTCACAGTGCCTTCACAAAGTATTCAGACTACTTGACTTGGGGATTTACAGTGCCTTCACAAAGTATTCATACTACTTGACTTGGGGATTTATAGTGCCTTCACAAAGTATTCATACCGCTTGACGTGGGGATTCACAGTGCCTTCACAAAGTATTCATACTACTTGACTTGGGGATTTACATTGCCTTCACAAAGTATTCATACCCCTTGACTTGGGGATTTACAGTTTCTTCACAAAGTATTCACACCGCTTGACTTGGGGATTTACAGTGCCTTCACAAAGTATTCATACCGCTTGACTTGGGGATTTATGCAGTGCCTTCACAAAGTATTCATACCCCTTGACTTGGGGATTCACAGTGCCTTCACAAAGTATTCATACTTCTTGACTTGGGAATGTACAGTGCCTTCACAAAGTATTCATACTGCTTGACTTGAGGATTTACAGTGCCTTCACAAAGTATTCATACCGCTTGACTTGGGGATTTACTGTGCCTTCACAAAGTATTCATACCGCTTGACTTGGGGATTTACAGTGCCTTCACAAAGTATTCATACTGCTTGACTTGTGGATTTACAGTGCCTTCACAAAGTATTCATACCTCTTGACTTGGGGATTCACAGTGCCTTCACAAAGTATTCAGACTACTTGACTTGGGGATTTACATTGCCTTCACAAAGTATTCATACCCCTTGACTTGGGGATTTACAGTGCCTTCACAAAGTATTCATACCGTTTGACTTGGGGATTTACAGTGCCTTCACAAAGTATTCATACCCCTTGACTTGGGGATTCACAGTGCCTTCACAAAGTATTCAGACTACTTGACTTGGGGATTTACATTGCCTTCACAAAGTATTCATACCCCTTGACTTGGGGATTTACAGTTTCTTCACAAAGTATTCATATCGCTTGACTTGGGGATTTACAGTGCCTTCACAAAGTATTCATACCGCTTGACTTGTGGATTTACAGTGCCTTCACAAAGTATTCATACTGCTTCACTTGTGGATTTACAGTGCCTTCACAAAGTATTCATTCCGCTTGACTTGGGGATTTACAGTGCCTTCACAAAGTATTTATACCGCTTGACTTGGGGATTTACAGTTTCTTCACAAAGTATTCACACATCTTGACTTGGGGATTTACAGTTTCTTCACAAAGTATTCATACCTCTTGACTTGGGGATTTACAGTGCCTTCACAAAGTATTCATACCGCTTGACTTGGGGATTTATACAGTGCCTTCACAAAGTATTCATACCCGTTGACTTGGGGACTCACAGTGCCTTCACAAAGTATTCATACTACTTGACTTAGGGATTTACAGTGCCTTCACAAAGTATGCATACCCCTTGACTATGGATTTCCAGTTTCTTCACAAAGTATTCATACCGCTTGACTTGGGGATTTACAGTGCCTTCACAAAGTATTCATACCGCTTGACTTGGGGATTTACAGTGCCTTCACAAAGTTTTCATACCCCTTGACTTGGGGATTCACAGTGCCTTCACAAAGTATTCATACCGCTTAACTTGGGAATTTACAGTGCCTTCACAAAGTATTCATACCGCTTGACTTGGGGATTTACAGTGCCTTCACAAAGTATTCATACCGCTTAACTTGGGAATTTACAGTGCCTTCACAAAGTATTCATACTGCTTGACTTGTGGATTTACAGTGCCTTCACAAAGTATTCATACCGCTTGACTTGGGGATTTACAGTGCCTTCACAAAGTATTTATACCGCTTAACTTGGGAATTTACAGTGCCTTCACAAAGTATTCATACCTCTTGACTTGGGGATTTACAGTGCCTTCACAAAGTATTCATACCGCTTGACTTGGGGATTTATACAGTGCCTTCACAAAGTATTCATACCCGTTGACTTGGGGACTCACAGTGCCTTCACAAAGTATTCATACTACTTGACTTGGGGATTTATAGTGCCTTCACAAAGTATGCATACCGCTTGACGTGGGGATTCACAGTGCCTTCACAAAGTATTCATACTACTTGACTTGGGGATTTACATTGCCTTCACAAAGTATTCATACCCCTTGACTTGGGGATTTACAGTTTCTTCACAAAGTATTCACACCGCTTGACTTGGGGATTTACAGTGCCTTCACAAAGTATTCATACCGCTTGACTTGGGGATTTATGCAGTGCCTTCACAAAGTATTCATACCCCTTGACTTGGGGATTCACAGTGCCTTCACAAAGTATTCATACTTCTTGACTTGGGAATGTACAGTGCCTTCACAAAGTATTCATACTGCTTGACTTGAGGATTTACAGTGCCTTCACAAAGTATTCATACCGCTTGACTTGGGGATTTACTGTGCCTTCACAAAGTATTCATACCGCTTGACTTGGGGATTTAAAGTGCCTTCACAAAGTATTCATACTGCTTGACTTGTGGATTTACAGTGCCTTCACAAAGTATTCATACCTCTTGACTTGGGGATTCACAGTGCCTTCACAAAGTATTCAGACTACTTGACTTGGGGATTTACAGTGCCTTCACAAAGTATTCATACTACTTGACTTGGGGATTTATAGTGCCTTCACAAAGTATTCATACCGCTTGACGTGGGGATTCACAGTGCCTTCACAAAGTATTCATACTACTTGACTTGGGGATTTACATTGCCTTCACAAAGTATTCATACCCCTTGACTTGGGGATTTACAGTTTCTTCACAAAGTATTCACACCGCTTGACTTGGGGATTTACAGTGCCTTCACAAAGTATTCATACCGCTTGACTTGGGGATTTATGCAGTGCCTTCACAAAGTATTCATACCCCTTGACTTGGGGATTCACAGTGCCTTCACAAAGTATTCATACTTCTTGACTTGGGAATGTACAGTGCCTTCACAAAGTATTCATACTGCTTGACTTGAGGATTTACAGTGCCTTCACAAAGTATTCATACCGCTTGACTTGGGGATTTACTGTGCCTTCACAAAGTATTCATACCGCTTGACTTGGGGATTTACAGTGCCTTCACAAAGTATTCATACTGCTTGACTTGTGGATTTACAGTGCCTTCACAAAGTATTCATACCTCTTGACTTGGGGATTCACAGTGCCTTCACAAAGTATTCAGACTACTTGACTTGGGGATTTACATTGCCTTCACAAAGTATTCATACCCCTTAACTTGGGGATTTACAGCGCCTTCACAAAGTATTCACACCGCTTGACTTGGGGATTTACAGTGCCTTCACAAAGTATTCATACCGCTTGACTTGGGGATTTACAGTGCCTTCACAAAGTATTCATACCGCTTGACTTGGGGATTTATACAGTGCCTTCACAAAGTATTCATACCCCTTGACTTGGGGATTCACAGTGCCTTCACAAAGTATTCATACTTCTTGACTTGGGAATTTACAGTGCCTTCACAAAGTATTCATACTGCTTGACTTGAGGATTTACAGTGCCTTCACAAAGTATTCATACCGCTTGACTTGGGGATTTACAGTGCCTTCACAAAGTATTCATACCGCTTGACTTGGGGATTTACAGTGCCTTCACAAAGTATTCATACTGCTTGACTTGTGGATTTACAGTGCCTTCACAAAGTATTCATACCCGTTGACTTGGGGACTCACAGTGCCTTCACAAAGTATTCATACTACTTGACTTAGGGATTTACAGTGCCTTCACAAAGTATTCATACCGCTTGACTTGGGGAATTACAGTGCCTTCACAAAGTATTCATACCCCTTGACTTGGGGATTCACAGTGCCTTCACAAAGTATTCATACCGCTTGACTTGGGGATTTACAGTGCCTTCACAAAGTATTCATACCGCTTGACTTGGGAATTTACAGTGCCTTCACAAAGTATTCATACTGCTTGACTTGTGGATTTACAGTGCCTTCACAAAGTATTCATACCGCTTGACTTGGGGATTTACAGTGCCTTCACAAAGTATTCATACCGCTTGACTTGGGGATTCACAGTGCCTTCACAAAGTATTCATACTACTTGACTTGGGGATTTACATTGCCTTCACAAAGTATTCATACCCCTTGACTTGGGGATTTACAGTTTCTTCACAAAGTATTCACACCGCTTGACTTGGGGATTTACAGTGCCTTCACAAAGTATTCATACCGCTTGACTTGGGGATTTATGCAGTGCCTTCACAAAGTATTCATACCCCTTGACTTGGGGATTCACAGTGCCTTCACAAAGTATTCATACTTCTTGACTTGGGAATGTACAGTGCCTTCACAAAGTATTCATACTGCTTGACTTGAGGATTTACAGTGCCTTCACAAAGTATTCATACCGCTTGACTTGGGGATTTACTGTGCCTTCACAAAGTATTCATACCGCTTGACTTGGGGATTTACAGTGCCTTCACAAAGTATTCATACTGCTTGACTTGTGGATTTACAGTGCCTTCACAAAGTATTCATACCTCTTGACTTGGGGATTCACAGTGCCTTCACAAAGTATTCAGACTACTTGACTTGGGGTTTTACATTGCCTTCACAAAGTATTCATACCGCTTGACTTGGGGATTTACAGTGCCTTTACAAAGTATTCATACTGCTTGACTTGTGGATTTACAGTGCCTTCACAAAGTATTCATACCCGTTGACTTGGGGACTCACAGTGCCTTCACAAAGTATTCATACTACTTGACTTAGGGATTTACATTGCCTTCACAAAGTATTCATACCCCTTGACTTGGGGATTTACAGTTTCTTCACAAAGTATTCATACCGCTTGACTTGGGGATTTACAGTGCCTTCACAAAGTATTCATACCGCTTGACTTGGGGAATTACAGTGCCTTCACAAAGTATTCATACCCCTTGACTTGGGGATTCACAGTGCCTTCACAAAGTATTCATACCGCTTGACTTGGGGATTTACAGTGCCTTCACAAAGTATTCATACCGCTTGACTTGGGAATTTACAGTGCCTTCACAAAGTATTCATACTGCTTGACTTGTGGATTTACAGTGCCTTCACAAAGTATTCATACCGCTTGACTTGGGGATTTACAGTGCCTTCACAAAGTATTCATACCGCTTGACTTGGGGATTCACAGTGCCTTCACAAAGTATTCATACTACTTGACTTGGGGATTTACATTGCCTTCACAAAGTATTCATACCCCTTGACTTGGGGATTTATGCAGTGCCTTCACAAAGTATTCATACCCCTTGACTTGGGGATTCACAGTGCCTTCACAAAGTATTCATACTTCTTGACTTGGGAATGTACAGTGCCTTCACAAAGTATTCATACTGCTTGACTTGAGGATTTACAGTGCCTTCACAAAGTATTCATACCGCTTGACTTGGGGATTTACTGTGCCTTCACAAAGTATTCATACCGCTTGACTTGGGGATTTACAGTGCCTTCACAAAGTATTCATACTGCTTGACTTGTGGATTTACAGTGCCTTCACAAAGTATTCATACCTCTTGACTTGGGGATTCACAGTGCCTTCACAAAGTATTCAGACTACTTGACTAGGGGATTTACAGTGCCTTCACAAAGTATTCATACTACTTGACTTGGGGATTTATAGTGCCTTCACAAAGTATTCATACCGCTTGACGTGGGGATTCACAGTGCCTTCACAAAGTATTCATACTACTTGACTTGGGGATTTACATTGCCTTCACAAAGTATTCATACCCCTTGACTTGGGGATTTACAGTTTCTTCACAAAGTATTCACACCGCTTGACTTGGGGATTTACAGTGCCTTCACAAAGTATTCATACCGCTTGACTTGGGGATTTATGCAGTGCCTTCACAAAGTATTCATACCCCTTGACTTGGGGATTCACAGTGCCTTCACAAAGTATTCATACTTCTTGACTTGGGAATGTACAGTGCCTTCACAAAGTATTCATACTGCTTGACTTGAGGATTTACAGTGCCTTCACAAAGTATTCATACCGCTTGACTTGGGGATTTACTGTGCCTTCACAAAGTATTCATACCGCTTGACTTGGGGATTTACAGTGCCTTCACAAAGTATTCATACTGCTTGACTTGTGGATTTACAGTGCCTTCACAAAGTATTCATACCTCTTGACTTGGGGATTCACAGTGCCTTCACAAAGTATTCAGACTACTTGACTTGGGGATTTACATTGCCTTCACAAAGTATTCATACCCCTTGACTTGGGGATTTACAGTGCCTTCACAAAGTATTCATACCGTTTGACTTGGGGATTTACAGTGCCTTCACAAAGTATTCATACCCCTTGACTTGGGGATTCACAGTGCCTTCACAAAGTATTCAGACTACTTGACTTGGGGATTTACATTTCCTTCACAAAGTATTCATACCCCTTGACTTGGGGATTTACAGTTTCTTCACAAAGTATTCATATCGCTTGACTTGGGGATTTACAGTGCCTTCACAAAGTATTCATACCGCTTGACTTGTGGATTTACAGTGCCTTCACAAAGTATTCATACTGCTTCACTTGTGGATTTACAGTGCCTTCACAAAGTATTCATACCGCTTGACTTGGGGATTTACAGTGCCTTCACAAAGTATTTATACCGCTTGACTTGGGGATTTACAGTTTCTTCACAAAGTATTCACACATCTTGACTTGGGGATTTACAGTTTCTTCACAAAGTATTCATACCTCTTGACTTGGGGATTTACAGTGCCTTCACAAAGTATTCATACCGCTTGACTTGGGGATTTATACAGTGCCTTCACAAAGTATTCATACCCGTTGACTTGGGGACTCACAGTGCCTTCACAAAGTATTCATACTACTTGACTTAGGGATTTACAGTGCCTTCACAAAGTATGCATACCCCTTGACTATGGATTTCCAGTTTCTTCACAAAGTATTCATACCGCTTGACTTGGGGATTTACAGTGCCTTCACAAAGTATTCATACCGCTTGACTTGGGGATTTACAGTGCCTTCACAAAGTATTCATACCCCTTGACTTGGGGATTCACAGTGCCTTCACAAAGTATTCATACTTCTTGACTTGGGAATGTACAGTGCCTTCACAAAGTATTCATACTGCTTGACTTGAGGATTTACAGTGCCTTCACAAAGTATTCATACCGCTTGACTTGGGGATTTACTGTGCCTTCACAAAGTATTCATACCGCTTGACTTGGGGATTTACAGTGCCTTCACAAAGTATTCATACTGCTTGACTTGTGGATTTACAGTGCCTTCACAAAGTATTCATACCTCTTGACTTGGGGATTCACAGTGCCTTCACAAAGTATTCAGACTACTTGACTAGGGGATTTACAGTGCCTTCACAAAGTATTCATACTACTTGACTTGGGGATTTATAGTGCCTTCACAAAGTATTCATACCGCTTGACGTGGGGATTCACAGTGCCTTCACAAAGTATTCATACTACTTGACTTGGGGATTTACATTGCCTTCACAAAGTATTCATACCCCTTGACTTGGGGATTTACAGTTTCTTCACAAAGTATTCACACCGCTTGACTTGGGGATTTACAGTGCCTTCACAAAGTATTCATACCGCTTGACTTGGGGATTTATGCAGTGCCTTCACAAAGTATTCATACCCCTTGACTTGGGGATTCACAGTGCCTTCACAAAGTATTCATACTTCTTGACTTGGGAATGTACAGTGCCTTCACAAAGTATGCATACTGCTTGACTTGAGGATTTACAGTGCCTTCACAAAGTATTCATACCGCTTGACTTGGGGATTTACTGTGCCTTCACAAAGTATTCATACCGCTTGACTTGGGGATTTACAGTGCCTTCACAAAGTATTCATACTGCTTGACTTGTGGATTTACAGTGCCTTCACAAAGTATTCATACCTCTTGACTTGGGGATTCACAGTGCCTTCACAAAGTATTCAGACTACTTGACTTGGGGATTTACATTGCCTTCACAAAGTATTCATACCCCTTGACTTGGGGATTTACAGTGCCTTCACAAAGTATTCATACCGTTTGACTTGGGGATTTACAGTGCCTTCACAAAGTATTCATACCCCTTGACTTGGGGATTCACAGTGCCTTCACAAAGTATTCAGACTACTTGACTTGGGGATTTACATTTCCTTCACAAAGTATTCATACCCCTTGACTTGGGGATTTACAGTTTCTTCACAAAGTATTCATATCGCTTGACTTGGGGATTTACAGTGCCTTCACAAAGTATTCATACCGCTTGACTTGTGGATTTACAGTGCCTTCACAAAGTATTCATACTGCTTCACTTGTGGATTTACAGTGCCTTCACAAAGTATTCATACCGCTTGACTTGGGGATTTACAGTGCCTTCACAAAGTATTTATACCGCTTGACTTGGGGATTTACAGTTTCTTCACAAAGTATTCACACATCTTGACTTGGGGATTTACAGTTTCTTCACAAAGTATTCATACCTCTTGACTTGGGGATTTACAGTGCCTTCACAAAGTATTCATACCGCTTGACTTGGGGATTTATACAGTGCCTTCACAAAGTATTCATACCCGTTGACTTGGGGACTCACAGTGCCTTCACAAAGTATTCATACTACTTGACTTAGGGATTTACAGTGCCTTCACAAAGTATGCATACCCCTTGACTATGGATTTCCAGTTTCTTCACAAAGTATTCATACCGCTTGACTTGGGGATTTACAGTGCCTTCACAAAGTATTCATACCGCTTGACTTGGGGATTTACAGTGCCTTCACAAAGTATTCATACCCCTTGACTTGGGGATTCACAGTGCCTTCACAAAGTATTCATACCGCTTAACTTGGGAATTTACAGTGCCTTCACAAAGTATTCATACCGCTTGACTTGGGGAATTACAGTGCCTTCACAAAGTATTCATACCCCTTGACTTGGGGATTCACAGTGCCTTCACAAAGTATTCATACCGCTTGACTTGGGGATTTACAGTGCCTTCACAAAGTATTCATACCGCTTGACTTGGGAATTTACAGTGCCTTCACAAAGTATTCATACTGCTTGACTTGTGGATTTACAGTGCCTTCACAAAGTATTCATACCGCTTGACTTGGGGATTTACAGTGCCTTCACAAAGTATTCATACCGCTTGACTTGGGGATTCACAGTGCCTTCACAAAGTATTCATACTACTTGACTTGGGGATTTACATTGCCTTCACAAAGTATTCATACCCCTTGACTTGGGGATTTACAGTTTCTTCACAAAGTATTCACACCGCTTGACTTGGGGATTTACAGTGCCTTCACAAAGTATTCATACCGCTTGACTTGGGGATTTATGCAGTGCCTTCACAAAGTATTCATACCCCTTGACTTGGGGATTCACAGTGCCTTCACAAAGTATTCATACTTCTTGACTTGGGAATGTACAGTGCCTTCACAAAGTATTCATACTGCTTGACTTGAGGATTTACAGTGCCTTCACAAAGTATTCATACCGCTTGACTTGGGGATTTACTGTGCCTTCACAAAGTATTCATACCGCTTGACTTGGGGATTTACAGTGCCTTCACAAAGTATTCATACTGCTTGACTTGTGGATTTACAGTGCCTTCACAAAGTATTCATACCTCTTGACTTGGGGATTCACAGTGCCTTCACAAAGTATTCAGACTACTTGACTAGGGGATTTACAGTGCCTTCACAAAGTATTCATACTACTTGACTTGGGGATTTATAGTGCCTTCACAAAGTATTCATACCGCTTGACGTGGGGATTCACAGTGCCTTCACAAAGTATTCATACTACTTGACTTGGGGATTTACATTCCCTTCACAAAGTATTCATACCCCTTGACTTGGGGATTTACAGTTTCTTCACAAAGTATTCACACCGCTTGACTTGGGGATTTACAGTGCCTTCACAAAGTATTCATACCGCTTGACTTGGGGATTTATGCAGTGCCTTCACAAAGTATTCATACCCCTTGACTTGGGGATTCACAGTGCCTTCACAAAGTATTCATACTTCTTGACTTGGGAATGTACAGTGCCTTCACAAAGTATTCATACTGCTTGACTTGAGGATTTACAGTGCCTTCACAAAGTATTCATACCGCTTGACTTGGGGATTTACTGTGCCTTCACAAAGTATTCATACCGCTTGACTTGGGGATTTACAGTGCCTTCACAAAGTATTCATACTGCTTGACTTGTGGATTTACAGTGCCTTCACAAAGTATTCATACCTCTTGACTTGGGGATTCACAGTGCCTTCACAAAGTATTCAGACTACTTGACTTGGGGATTTACATTGCCTTCACAAAGTATTCATACCCCTTGACTTGGGGATTTACAGTGCCTTCACAAAGTATTCATACCGTTTGACTTGGGGATTTACAGTGCCTTCACAAAGTATTCATACCCCTTGACTTGGGGATTCACAGTGCCTTCACAAAGTATTCAGACTACTTGACTTGGGGATTTACATTTCCTTCACAAAGTATTCATACCCCTTGACTTGGGGATTTACAGTTTCTTCACAAAGTATTCATATCGCTTGACTTGGGGATTTACAGTGCCTTCACAAAGTATTCATACCGCTTGACTTGTGGATTTACAGTGCCTTCACAAAGTATTCATACTGCTTCACTTGTGGATTTACAGTGCCTTCACAAAGTATTCATACCGCTTGACTTGGGGATTTACAGTGCCTTCACAAAGTATTTATACCGTTTGACTTGGGGATTTACAGTTTCTTCACAAAGTATTCACACATCTTGACTTGGGGATTTACAGTTTCTTCACAAAGTATTCATACCTCTTGACTTGGGGATTTACAGTGCCTTCACAAAGTATTCATACCGCTTGACTTGGGGATTTATACAGTGCCTTCACAAAGTATTCATACCCGTTGACTTGGGGACTCACAGTGCCTTCACAAAGTATTCATACTACTTGACTTAGGGATTTACAGTGCCTTCACAAAGTATGCATACCCCTTGACTATGGATTTCCAGTTTCTTCACAAAGTATTCATACCGCTTGACTTGGGGATTTACAGTGCCTTCACAAAGTATTCATACCGCTTGACTTGGGGATTTACAGTGCCTTCACAAAGTATTCATACCCCTTGACTTGGGGATTCACAGTGCCTTCACAAAGTATTCATACCGCTTAACTTGGGAATTTACAGTGCCTTCACAAAGTATTCATACCGCTTGACTTGGGGATTTACAGTGCCTTCACAAAGTATTCATACCGCTTAACTTGGGAATTTACAGTGCCTTCACAAAGTATTCATACTGCTTGACTTGTGGATTTACAGTGCCTTCACAAAGTATTCATACCGCTTGACTTGGGGATTTACAGTGCCTTCACAAAGTATTTATACCGCTTGACTTGGGGATTTACAGTGCCTTCAAAAAGTATTCATACCCCTTGACTTGGGGATTTACAGTGCCTTCACAAAGTATTTATATCGCTTGACTTGGGGATTTACAGTTTCTTCACAAAGTATTCACACATCTTGACTTGGGGATTTACAGTTTCTTCACAAAGTATTCATACCTCTTGACTTGGGGATTTACAGTGCCTTCACAAAGTATTCATACCGCTTGACTTGGGGATTTATACAGTGCCTTCACAAAGTATTCATACCCGTTGACTTGGGGACTCACAGTGCCTTCACAAAGTATTCATACTACTTGACTTGGGGATTTATAGTGCCTTCACAAAGTATTCACACCGCTTGACTTGGGGATTTACAGTGCCTTCACAAAGTATTCATACCGCTTGACTTGGGGATTTATGCAGTGCCTTCACAAAGTATTCATACCCCTTGACTTGGGGATTCACAGTGCCTTCACAAAGTATTCATACTTCTTGACTTGGGAATGTACAGTGCCTTCACAAAGTATTCATACTGCTTGACTTGAGGATTTACAGTGCCTTCACAAAGTATTCATACCGCTTGACTTGGGGATTTACTGTGCCTTCACAAAGTATTCATACCGCTTGACTTGGGGATTTACAGTGCCTTCACAAAGTATTCATACTGCTTGACTTGTGGATTTACAGTGCCTTCACAAAGTATTCATACCTCTTGACTTGGGGATTCACAGTGCCTTCACAAAGTATTCAGACTACTTGACTTGGGGATTTACAGTGCCTTCACAAAGTATTCATACTACTTGACTTGGGGATTTATAGTGCCTTCACAAAGTATTCATACCGCTTGACGTGGGGATTCACAGTGCCTTCACAAAGTATTCATACTACTTGACTTGGGGATTTACATTGCCTTCACAAAGTATTCATACCCCTTGACTTGGGGATTTACAGTTTCTTCACAAAGTATTCACACCGCTTGACTTGGGGATTTACAGTGCCTTCACAAAGTATTCATACCGCTTGACTTGGGGATTTATGCAGTGCCTTCACAAAGTATTCATACCCCTTGACTTGGGGATTCACAGTGCCTTCACAAAGTATTCATACTTCTTGACTTGGGAATGTACAGTGCCTTCACAAAGTATTCATACTGCTTGACTTGAGGATTTACAGTGCCTTCACAAAGTATTCATACCGCTTGACTTGGGGATTTACTGTGCCTTCACAAAGTATTCATACCGCTTGACTTGGGGATTTACAGTGCCTTCACAAAGTATTCATACTGCTTGACTTGTGGATTTACAGTGCCTTCACAAAGTATTCATACCTCTTGACTTGGGGATTCACAGTGCCTTCACAAAGTATTCAGACTACTTGACTTGGGGATTTACATTGCCTTCACAAAGTATTCATACCCCTTGACTTGGGGATTTACAGTGCCTTCACAAAGTATTCATACCGTTTGACTTGGGGATTTACAGTGCCTTCACAAAGTATTCATACCCCTTGACTTGGGGATTCACAGTGCCTTCACAAAGTATTCAGACTACTTGACTTGGGGATTTACATTTCCTTCACAAAGTATTCATACCCCTTGACTTGGGGATTTACAGTTTCTTCACAAAGTATTCATATCGCTTGACTTGGGGATTTACAGTGCCTTCACAAAGTATTCATACCGCTTGACTTGTGGATTTACAGTGCCTTCACAAAGTATTCATACTGCTTCACTTGTGGATTTACAGTGCCTTCACAAAGTATTCATACCGCTTGACTTGGGGATTTACAGTGCCTTCACAAAGTATTTATACCGCTTGACTTGTGGATTTACAGTTTCTTCACAAAGTATTCACACATCTTGACTTGGGGATTTACAGTTTCTTCACAAAGTATTCATACCTCTTGACTTGGGGATTTACAGTGCCTTCACAAAGTATTCATACCGCTTGACTTGGGGATTTATACAGTGCCTTCACAAAGTATTCATACCCGTTGACTTGGGGACTCACAGTGCCTTCACAAAGTATTCATACTACTTGACTTAGGGATTTACAGTGCCTTCACAAAGTATGCATACCCCTTGACTATGGATTTCCAGTTTCTTCACAAAGTATTCATACCGCTTGACTTGGGGATTTACAGTGCCTTCACAAAGTATTAATACCGCTTGACTTGGGGATTTACAGTGCCTTCACAAAGTATTCATACCCCTTGACTTGGGGATTCACAGTGCCTTCACAAAGTATTCATACCGCTTAACTTGGGAATTTACAGTGCCTTCACAAAGTATTCATACCGCTTGACTTGGGGATTTACAGTGCCTTCACAAAGTATTCATACCGCTTAACTTGGGAATTTACAGTGCCTTCACAAAGTATTCATACTGCTTGACTTGTGGATTTACAGTGCCTTCACAAAGTATTCATACCGCTTGACTTGGGGATTTACAGTGCCTTCACAAAGTATTTATACCGCTTGACTTGGGGATTTACAGTGCCTTCAAAAAGTATTCATACCCCTTGACTTGGGGATTTACAGTGCCTTCACAAAGTATTTATATCGCTTGACTTGGGGATTTACAGTTTCTTCACAAAGTATTCACACATCTTGACTTGGGGATTTACAGTTTCTTCACAAAGTATTCATACCGCTTGACTTGGGGATTTATACAGTGCCTTCACAAAGTATTCATACCCGTTGACTTGGGGACTCACAGTGCCTTCACAAAGTATTCATACTACTTGACTTGGGGATTTATAGTGTCTTCACAAAGTATGCATACCGCTTGACGTGGGGATTCACAGTGCCTTCACAAAGTATTCAGACTACTTGACTTGGGGATTTACATTGCCTTCACAAAGTATTCATACCCCTTGACTTGGGGATTTACAGTTTCTTCACAAAGTTTTCACACCGCTTGACTTGGGGATTTACAGTGCCTTCACAAAGTATTCATACCGCTTGACTTGGGGATTTATGCAGTGCCTTCACAAAGTATTCATACCCCTTGACTTGGGGATTCACAGTGCCTTCACAAAGTATTCATACTTCTTGACTTGGGAATGTACAGTGCCTTCACAAAGTATTCATACTGCTTGACTTGAGGATTTACAGTGCCTTCACAAAGTATTCATACCGCTTGACTTGGGGATTTACTGTGCCTTCACAAAGTATTCATACCGCTTGACTTGGGGATTTACAGTGCCTTCACAAAGTATTCATACTGCTTGACTTGTGGATTTACAGTGCCTTCACAAAGTATTCATACCTCTTGACTTGGGGATTCACAGTGCCTTCACAAAGTATTCAGACTACTTGACTTGGGGATTTACAGTGCCTTCACAAAGTATTCATACTACTTGACTTGGGGATTTATAGTGCCTTCACAAAGTATTCATACCGCTTGACGTGGGGATTCACAGTGCCTTCACAAAGTATTCATACTACTTGACTTGGGGATTTACATTGCCTTCACAAAGTATTCATACCCCTTGACTTGGGGATTTACAGTTTCTTCACAAAGTATTCACACCGCTTGACTTGGGGATTTACAGTGCCTTCACAATGTATTCATACCGCTTGACTTGGGGATTTATGCAGTGCCTTCACAAAGTATTCATACCCCTTGACTTGGGGATTCACAGTGCCTTCACAAAGTATTCATACTTCTTGACTTGGGAATGTACAGTGCCTTCACAAAGTATTCATACTGCTTGACTTGAGGATTTACAGTGCCTTCACAAAGTATTCATACCGCTTGACTTGGGGATTTACTGTGCCTTCACAAAGTATTCATACCGCTTGACTTGGGGATTTACAGTGCCTTCACAAAGTATTCATACTGCTTGACTTGTGGATTTACAGTGCCTTCACAAAGTATTCATACCTCTTGACTTGGGGATTCACAGTGCCTTCACAAAGTATTCAGACTACTTGACTTGGGGATTTACATTGCCTTCACAAAGTATTCATACCCCTTGACTTGGGGATTTACAGTGCCTTCACAAAGTATTCATACCGTTTGACTTGGGGATTTACAGTGCCTTCACAAAGTATTCATACCCCTTGACTTGGGGATTCACAGTGCCTTCACAAAGTATTTATACCGCTTGACTTGGGGATTTACAGTGCCTTCAAAAAGTATTCATACCCCTTGACTTGGGGATTTACAGTGCCTTCACAAAGTATTTATATCGCTTGACTTGGGGATTTACAGTTTCTTCACAAAGTATTCACACATCTTGACTTGGGGATTTACAGTTTCTTCACAAAGTATTCATACCTCTTGACTTGGGGATTTACAGTGCCTTCACAAAGTATTCATACCGCTTGACTTGGGGATTTATACAGTGCCTTCACAAAGTATTCATACCCGTTGACTTGGGGACTCACAGTGCCTTCACAAAGTATTCATACTACTTGACTTGGGGATTTATAGTGCCTTCACAAAGTATGCATACCGCTTGACGTGGGGATTCACAGTGCCTTCACAAAGTATTCATACTACTTGACTTGGGGATTTACATTGCCTTCACAAAGTATTCATACCCCTTGACTTGGGGATTTACAGTTTCTTCACAAAGTTTTCACACCGCTTGACTTGGGGATTTACAGTGCCTTCACAAAGTATTCATACCGCTTGACTTGGGGATTTATGCAGTGCCTTCACAAAGTATTCATACCCCTTGACTTGGGGATTCACAGTGCCTTCACAAAGTATTCATACTTCTTGACTTGGGAATGTACAGTGCCTTCACAAAGTATTCATACTGCTTGACTTGAGGATTTACAGTGCCTTCACAAAGTATTCATACCGCTTGACTTGGGGATTTACTGTGCCTTCACAAAGTATTCATACCGCTTGACTTGGGGATTTACAGTGCCTTCACAAAGTATTCATACTGCTTGACTTGTGGATTTACAGTGCCTTCACAAAGTATTCATACCTCTTGACTTGGGGATTCACAGTGCCTTCACAAAGTATTCAGACTACTTGACTTGGGGATTTACAGTGCCTTCACAAAGTATTCATACTACTTGACTTGGGGATTTATAGTGCCTTCACAAAGTATTCATACCGCTTGACGTGGGGATTCACAGTGCCTTCACAAAGTATTCATACTACTTGACTTGGGGATTTACATTGCCTTCACAAAGTATTCATACCCCTTGACTTGGGGATTTACAGTTTCTTCACAAAGTATTCACACCGCTTGACTTGGGGATTTACAGTGCCTTCACAATGTATTCATACCGCTTGACTTGGGGATTTATGCAGTGCCTTCACAAAGTATTCATACCCCTTGACTTGGGGATTCACAGTGCCTTCACAAAGTATTCATACTTCTTGACTTGGGAATGTACAGTGCCTTCACAAAGTATTCATACTGCTTGACTTGAGGATTTACAGTGCCTTCACAAAGTATTCATACCGCTTGACTTGGGGATTTACTGTGCCTTCACAAAGTATTCATACCGCTTGACTTGGGGATTTACAGTGCCTTCACAAAGTATTCATACTGCTTGACTTGTGGATTTACAGTGCCTTCACAAAGTATTCATACCTCTTGACTTGGGGATTCACAGTGCCTTCACAAAGTATTCAGACTACTTGACTTGGGGATTTACATTGCCTTCACAAAGTATTCATACCCCTTGACTTGGGGATTTACAGTGCCTTCACAAAGTATTCATACCGTTTGACTTGGGGATTTACAGTGCCTTCACAAAGTATTCATACCCCTTGACTTGGGGATTCACAGTGCCTTCACAAAGTATTCAGACTACTTGACTTGGGGATTTACATTGCCTTCACAAAGTATTCATACCCCTTGACTTGGGGATTTACAGTTTCTTCACAAAGTATTCATATCGCTTGACTTGGGGATTTACAGTGCCTTCACAAAGTATTCATATCGCTTGACTTGGGGATTTACAGTGCCTTCACAAAGTATTCATACCGCTTGACTTGTGGATTTACAGTGCCTTCACAAAGTATTCATACTGCTTCACGTGTGGATTTACAGTGCCTTCACAAAGTATTCATACCGCTTGACTTGGGGATTTACAGTGCCTTCACAAAGTATTTATACCGCTTGACTTGGGGATTTACAGTTTCTTCACAAAGTATTCACACATCTTGACTTGGGGATTTACAGTGCCTTCACAAAGTATTCATACCGCTTGACTTGGGGATTTACAGTGCCTTCACAAAGTATTTATACCGCTTGACTTGGGGATTTACAGTTTCTTCACAAAGTATTCACACATCTTGACTTGGGGATTTACAGTTTCTTCACAAAGTATTCATACCTCTTGACTTGGGGATTTACAGTGCCTTCACAAAGTATTCATACCGCTTGACTTGGGGATTTATACAGTGCCTTCACAAAGTATTCATACCCGTTGACTTTGGGACTCACAGTGCCTTCACAAAGTATTCATACTACTTGACTTAGGGATTTACAGTGCCTTCACAAAGTATGCATACCCCTTGACTAGGGATTTCCAGTTTCTTCACAAAGTATTCATACCGCTTGACTTGGGGATTTACAGTGCCTTCACAAAGTATTCATACCGCTTGACTTGGGGATTTACAGTGCCTTCACAAAGTATTCATACCGCTTGACTTGGGGATTTACAGTTTCTTCACAAAGTATTCACACATCTTGACTTGGGGATTTACAGTTTCTTCACAAAGTATTCATACCTCTTGACTTGGGGATTTACAGTGCCTTCACAAAGTATTCATACCGCTTGACTTGGGGATTTATACAGTGCCTTCACAAAGTATTCATACCCGTTGACTTGGGGACTCACAGTGCCTTCACAAAGTATTCATACTACTTGACTTAGGGATTTACAGTGCCTTCACAAAGTATGCATTCCCCTTGACTAGGGATTTACAGTGCCTTCACAAAGTATTCATACCGCTTAACTTGGGAATTTACAGTGCCTTCACAAAGTATTCATACTGCTTGACTTGTGGATTTACAGTGCCTTCACAAAGTATTCATACCGCTTGACTTGGGGATTTACAGTGCCTTCACAAAGTATTTATACCGCTTGACTTGGGGATTTACAGTGCCTTCAAAAAGTATTCATACCCCTTGACTTGGGGATTTACAGTGCCTTCACAAAGTATTCATACCGCTTGACTTGGGGATTTACAGGGCCTTCACAAAGTATTCATACTGCTTGACTTGGGGATTTACAGTGCCTTCACAAAGTATTCATACCCATTGACTTGGGGATTTACAGTTTCTTCACAAAGTATTCACACCGCTTGACTTGGGGATTTACAGTGCCTTCACAAAGTATTCATACCGCTTGACTTGGGGATTTACAGTGCGTTCATAAAGTATTCATACCCCTTGACTTGGGGATTCACTGTGCCTTCACAAAGTATTCATACCGCTTGACTTGGGGATTTACAGTGCCTTCACAAAGTATTCATACCGCTTGACTTGGGAATTTACAGTGCCTTCACAAAGTATTCATACTGCTTGACTTGGGGATTTACAGTACCTTCACAAAGTATTCATACCCCTTGATGTGGGGATTTACAGTGCCTTCACAAAGTATTCATACCGCTTGACTTGGGGATTTACAGCGCCTTCTCAAAGTATTCACACCGCTTGACTTGGGGATTTACAGTGCCTTCACAAAGTATTCATACCTCTTGACTTGGGGATTTACAGTGCCTTCACAAAGTATTCATACCGCTTGACTTGGGGATTTATACAGTGCCTTCACAAAGTATTCATACCCCTTGACTTGGGGATTCACAGTGCCTTCACAAAGTATTCATACTACTTGACTTGGGGATTTACAGTGCCTTCACAAAGTATTCATACCCCTTGACTTGGGGATTTACAGTTTCTTCACAAAGTATTCATACCGCTTGACTTGGGGATTTACAGTGCCTTCACAAAGTATTCATACCGCTTGACTTGGGGATTTACAGTGCCTTCACAAAGTATTCATACCGCTTGACGTGGGGATTTACAGTGCCTTCACAAAGTATTCATACCGCTTGACTTGGGGATTTACAGTGCCTTCACAAAGTATTCATACCGCTTGACTTGGGGATTTACAGTGCCTTCACAAAGTATTCATACCACTTGACCTGGGGATTCACAGTGCCTTCACAAAGTATTCATACCGCTTGACGTGGGGATTTACAGTGCCTTCACAAAGTATTCATACCGCTTGACTTGGGGATTTACAGTGCCTTCACAAAGTATTCATACCGCTTGACATGGGGATTTACAGTGCCTTCACAAAGTATTCATACCGCTTGACTTGGGGATTTACAGTGCCTTCACAAAGTATTCACACCGCTTGACTTGGGGATTTACAGTGCCTTCACAAAGTATTCATACCCCTTGACTTGGGGATTCACAGTGCCTTCACAAAGTATTCATACTACTTGACTTGGGGATTTACAGTGCCTTCACAAAGTATTCATACCCCTTGACTTGGGGATTTACAGTTTCTTCACAAAGTATTCATACCGCTTGACTTGGGGATTTACAGTGCCTTCACAAAGTATTCATACCGCTTGACTTGGGGATTTACAGTGCCTTCACAAAGTATTCATACCGCTTGACGTGGGGATTTACAGTGCCTTCACAAAGTATTCATACCGCTTGACTTGGGGATTTACAGTGCCTTCACAAAGTATTCATACCGCTTGACTTGGGGATTTACAGTGCCTTCACAAAGTATTCATACCACTTGACCTGGGGATTCACAGTGCCTTCACAAAGTATTCATACCGCTTGACGTGGGGATTTACAGTGCCTTCACAAAGTATTCATACCGCTTGACTTGGGGATTTACAGTGCCTTCACAAAGTATTCATACCGCTTGACATTGGGATTTACAGTGCCTTCACAAAGTATTCACACCGCTTGACTTGGGGATTTACAGTGCCTTCACAAAGTATTCATACCCCTTGACTTGGGGATTTATACAGTGCCTTCACAAAGTATTCATACCCCTTGACTTTTTCCACATTTTGTTGTTACAGCCTCAAAATGTATTAAAAGCATTTTTTCACCCATCTAAACACAATACCCCATTATGGCAAAGTGAAAACATGTTTTTAGAAATGTATGCAAATGTATTGAAAATGAATACAAAAATATCTAATTTACATACGTATTCACACCCCAGACCCCATACATGTTAGAATCATCTTTGGCAGGGATTACACCTGTGAGTCTTTCTGGGTCAGTCTCTAAGAGCTTTCCACACCTGCTTTGAGCAAACTTGTCCCATTCTTTTTTAAATAACTCTTCAAGCTCTGTTAAACATTTTCATGTTTTTCCATAGATAGTAATAGTTTTAAAACTTCTTGATGACAGGTATTTTCACGTCCAGATGAAATGCATGCCCAAATTCAACTACCTGCTACTCATCCCCAGAACATAAGATATGCATATTATTAGTAGATTCTGATAGAAAGCACTCTGAAGTTTCTAAAACTGTTTGAATCATGTCTGTGAGTATAACAGAACTTATGTAGCAGGCGAAACCCAGAGGAAAAACCATTCAGATTTTGTTTTTGAGGTCACTCTCTTTTCAATGGGTTTTCATTGGGAATCCTTTCTAAGGGACCTTCTTGCAGTTCCTACTGCTTCTACTGGATGAAACCAGTCTTTAGAAATTGGTTGAGGTTTTTCCTTTGTGTAATGAAGAAGTAGCCCTGTT
Organism: Oncorhynchus clarkii lewisi; assembly: GCF_045791955.1. Lineage (NCBI taxonomy): Eukaryota > Metazoa > Chordata > Actinopteri > Salmoniformes > Salmonidae > Oncorhynchus > Oncorhynchus clarkii. Next base: position 81,255,398 of record NC_092155.1, read on the forward strand.
CAAAACAAGGGTCACTTCAAGTGTACTGTTTGATAGAGGTGCGTGACCAGAAAGGTAGCATCAGTTTGTTTCCTTCCTATATTGTACACAGATCATCCCGTCTTCAATTTTATCGATGATTTACAAAAGTAGTTTGAAATGTTTTGGCAAAGTTTACAGGTAACTTTTGAGATATTTTTAGTCACGTTGCGCAAGTTGGAACCGGTGTTTTTCTGGATCAAATGTGTCAATTAAATGTACATTTTGGATATATATCGAAGGAATTAATCGAACAAAAGGACCATTTGTGATTGTGTCGCCCCTGTCGCGCCTGCAGGGTTGAAATATGCTTTCTCTCTTTGTTTACGGAGGTGCTATCCTCAGATAATAGCATTGTTTGCTTTTGCCGAAAAGCCTTTTTGAAATCTGACATGTTGGCTGGATTCACAACACGCGTAGCTTTAATTTGCTATCTTACATGTGTGATTTCATGAAAGTTTGATTTTTATAGTAATTTATTTGAATTTGGCGCTCTGCATTTTCTCTGGCTTTTGGCCAACATATCCCAGAGAGTTAAGTCAACTGTAACTCACCCAACTCAGGAACATTCACTTCTTGGTAAGGAACTCCAGAGTAGATTTGGCCTTGTGTTTTAGGTTATTTTCCTGCTGAAAGGTGAATTCATCTCCCAGTGTCTGGTGAAAAGCAGACTGGACCAGGTTTTCCTTTTGCCTGTGCTTAGCTCAAATGTAATTTATTTGCATCCTAAAAAACTACCTTTTATTTATTATTGTTTTTATTTTTATTTTATTTCACCTTTATTTAACCAGGTAGGCTAGTTGAGAACACCTTTATTTAACCAGGTAGGCTAGTTGAGAACACCTTTATTTAACCAGGTAGGCTAGTTGAGAACACCTTTATTTAACCAGGTAGGCTAGTTGAGAACACCTTTATTTAACCAGGTAGGCTAGTTGAGAACACCTTTATTTAACCAGGTAGGCTAGTTGAGAACACCTTTATTTAACCAGGTAGGCTAGTTGAGAACACCTTTATTTAACCAGGTAGGCTAGTTGAGAACACCTTTATTTAACCAGGTAGGCTAGTTGAGAACACCTTTATTTAACCAGGTAGGCTAGTTGAGAACACCTTTATTTAACCAGGTAGGCTAGTTGAGAACACCTTTATTTAACCAGGTAGGCTAGTTGAGAACACCTTTATTTAACCAGGTAGGCTAGTTGAGAACACCTTTATTTAACCAGGTAGGGCAGTTGAGAACACCTTTATTTAACCAGGTAGGCCAGTTGAGATCACCTGTATTTAACCAGGTAGGCTAGTTGAGAACAAGTTCTCATTTGCAACTGCGACCTGGCCAAGATAAAGCGTAGCAATACCTAGTTCTTGCCGATGACAAGCATACCCATAAAAGCCACCACCACTCTCGAAAATATGAAGAGTGTTACTCAGTGATGTGTCATGTTGGATTTGCCCCAAACATAACACTTTGTATTCAGGACAAAGTCAATTTCTTTGCCATGTTTTGTTTCTGTTTTATTTTAGTGCCTTGATGCAAACAGGATTAGAATATGTTTTATTCTGTACAGGCTTCCTTCTTTTCACTCTGTCAATTAGGTTAGTATTGTGGAGTAGCTACAATGTCTTTTTTTCTCCTTTATTTAACCAGGTAGGCTAGTTGAGAACAAGTTCTCATTTCCAACTGCGACCTGGCCAAGATAAAGCAAAGCAGTGTGACACAGACAACAACACAGAGTTACACATGGAGTAAACAATAAACAAGCCAATAACACAATAAACAAGTCAATGACACAGTAGAAAAAAGAAAGTCTATATACAGTGTGTGCAAAAGGCATGAGGAGGTAGGCAATAAATAGGCCATAGGAACAAATAATTACAATTTAGCAGATTACCACTGGAGTGATAAATGATCAGATGAACATGTGCAGGTAGAGATACTGGTCTGCAAAAGAGCAGAAAAGTAAATAAAATAAAAACAGCATGGGGATGAGGTAGGTAGATCGGGTGGGCTATTTACAGATGGACTATGTACAGCTGCAGCGATTGGTTAGCTGCTCAAAGAGCTGATGTTTAAAGTTGGTGAGGGAAATAAAAGTCTCCAACTTCAGCGATTTTTGCAATTCGTTCCAGTCACTGGCAGCAGAGAACTGGAAGGAAAGGCGGCCAAATGAGGTGTTGGCTTTGGGGATGATCAGTGAGATATACCTGCTGGAACGTGTGTTGTGGGTGGGTGTTGTTATCGTGACCAGTGAACTGAGATAAGGCGGAGCTTTACCTAGCATAGACTTATAGATGACCTGGAGCCAGTGGGTCTAGCGACGAATATGTAGCGAGGGCCAGCCGACTAGAGTATACAGGTCGCAGTGGTGGGTGGTATAAGGTGATTTGGTAACAAAACGGATGGCACTGTGATAGACTACATCCAGTTTGCTGAGTAGAGTGTTGGAAGCTATTTTGGAAATGACATCACCAAAGTTGAGGATAGGATAGTTGGTTTTACTAGGGTAAGTTTGGCGGCGTGAAATAGGCTTTGTTGTGAAATAGAAAGCCGATTCAAGATTTGATTTTGGATTGGAGATGTTTAATATGAGTCTGGAAGGAGAGTTTACAGTCTAGCCAGACACCTAGGTATTTATAGTTGTCCACATATTCTAGGTCGGAACCGTCCAGGGTGATGATGCTAGTCGGACGGGCGGGTGCGGGCAGCGAGCGGTTGAAAAGCATGCATTTGGTTTTACTAGAATTTAAGAGCAGTTGGAGGCCATGGAAGGAGAGTTGTATGGCATTGAAGCTCGTTTGGAGGTTTGTTAACACAGTGTCCAATGAAGGGCCAGATGTGTACAGAATGGTGTCGTCTGCGTACAAGTGGATTAGGGAATCACCCGCAGCAAGAGCGACATCATTGATGTATACAGAGAAAAGTGTCGGCCTGAGAATTGAACCCTGTGGCACCCCAATAGAGACTGCCAGAAGTCCGGACAACATGCCCTCCGATTTGACACACTGAACTCTGTCTGCAAAGTAGTTGGTGAACCAGGCAAGGCAGTCATTAGAAAAACCAAGGCCATTGAGTCTGCCGATAAGAATACGGTGATTGACAGAGTCGAAAGCCTTGGCCAGGTCGATGAAGACGGCTGCACAGTACTGTCTTTTATCGATGGCAGTTATGATATTGTTTAATACCTTGAGCGTGGCTGAGGTGAACCCGTGACTGGCTCGGAAACCGAATTGCACTGCGGAGAAGGTATGGTGGGATTATTAACTTGGCTTTCGAAGACTTTAGATAGGCAGGGCAGGATGGATATAGTTCTAAAACTGTTTAGGGTGTTACCCCCTTTGAAGAGGGGGATGACCGCGTCAGCTTTCCAATCTTTAGGGATCTCGGACGATACGAAAGAGAGGTTGAACAGGCTGGTAATAGGGGTGTTGTTGTTTTCTCCTATCACAGCCAATAAACACTGTAACTGTTTTAGAGTCATCGTTGGCCTCATGGTGAAATCCCAGAGGGTTTCCTTCCTCTCCGGCAACTGAGCTGAGCCTGTATCTTTGTAGTGACTGGGTGTATTGATACACCATCCAAAGTGTAATGAATAACTTCACCATGCCCACGGGGATGTTTTTTTGTTTGTTTTCTTTACCCATCTACCAATAGGTGCCTTTCTTTGCGAGGCATTGGAAAATCTCCCTGGTCTATGTGGTTGAATCTTTGAAATTCGCTGCTTGACTGAGGGACCTTACAGATAATTGTATGTGTGGTGTACAGGGATGAGGTAGCCATTCAAAAATCATGTTAAACTCTATTATTGTACAAAGAGTGAGTCCATGCAAGTTATTATGTGACTTGATAAGGACATTTTACTCCTGAACTTATTTAGCCTTACCATAACAAAGGGTTTGAATGACTTTTGACTCAAGACATTTCAGAGCTTTAACTTTAAGCATCAGCTATCTGAGCAGCTTATTGATCCCTGCAGCTGGACACAGCCCATCTGTAAATATCCCACCCAACTACCTCATCCCCAAATTGCTTTTATTTTATTTTTTGCTCTTTTGCACACCAGTGTTTCTACTTGCACATCATAATCTGCATATCTATCACTCCAGTGTTAATTTGCTAAATTTCATTTACTTCTCTACTAGGGCCTATTTCAAATCAAATCAAATCAAATTTATTTATATAGCCCTTCGTACATCAGCTGATATCTCAAAGTGCTGTACAGAAACCCAGCCTAAAACCCCAAACAGCAAGCAATGCAGGTGTAGAAGCACGGTGGCTAGGAAAAACTCCCTAGAAAGGCCAAAACCTAGGAAGAAACCTAGAGAGGAACCAGGCTATGTGGGGTGGCCAGTCCTCTTCTGGCTGTGCCGGGTGGAGATTATAACAGAACATGGCCAAGATGTTCAAATGTTCATAAATGACCAGCATGGTCGAATAATAATAAGGCAGAACAGTTGAAACTGGAGCAGCAGCACAGTCAGGTGGACTGGGGACAGCAAGGAGTCATCATGTCAGGTATTCCTGGGGCATGGTCCTAGGGCTCAGGTCCTCCGAGAGAGAGAAAGAAAGAGAGAATTAGAGAGAGCATATGTGGGATGGCCAGTCCTCTTCTGGCTGTGCTGGGTGGAGATTATAACAGAACATGGCCAAGATGTTCAAATGTTCATAAATGACCAGCATGGTCGAATAATAATAAGGCAGAACAGTTGAAAGAAACTGGAGCAGCAGCACGGCCAGGTGGACTGGTGACAGCAAGGAGTCATCATGTCAGGTAGTCCTGGGGCATGGTCCTAGGGCTCAGGTCCTCCGAGAGAGAGAAAGAGAGAATTAGAGAACGCACACTTAGATTCACACAGGACACCGAATAGGACAGGAGAAGTACTCCAGATATAACAAACTGACCCTAGCCCCCCGACACATAAACTACTGCAGCATAAATACTGGAGGCTGAGACAGGAGGGGTCAGGAGACACTGTGGCCCCATCCGAGGACACCCCCGGACAGGGCCAAACAGGAAGGATATAACCCCACCCACTTTGCCAAAGCACAGCCCCCACATTTATTGCCTTACCTCCTTACTCCATTTGCACACACTGTATATAGATTTTTATATTGTGTTATTGACTGTACGCTTGTTCATTCCATGTGTAACTCTGTGTTGTTTTTTGTCGCACTGCTTTGCTTCATCTTGGCCAGGTCACAGTTGTAAATGAGAGTGCAGAATAACTGATTCATTTAAGAATACTCAACACCCGTTGAATATAGGCGGTGCCAGTAAATGTTGGGGAAAAAAGCGTCATTAAATTGTTGCCAGCAGCACAGTTACAATCACCAACGCTCTAGATAACATGAAAACCGTCTAACCAGGTCTTCTAGGGCAGGGCAAAAACTTGTGGGACATTTATTTTGAAGGCACCTATAAATAACAACTACACGAGGACAGACAGTGACTGACAGGCGGACACACACGTCACAGTTACAAATAGTAGCTAGCTAGAAATTGAGCTAAAATGTATTTTCAAAGATTTCAAAGAAAATGAAAGTAGACAATGAATGTAGCGTGTTCCAGCAAGAGGGGACATCAACATGTCTTTACTGAGGTATCAGGGAAAGCTGTGTGCTTAGTGTACAAAGAGAGGATCGCTGTCTTGAAAGACTACAACTTGTCCCGACACTTCCAGATGAAGCATGCAAAGAAATATAGTAATATGTCTTCTGTAATATGGTAATATGTCTTCTGTAATATAGTAATATGTCTTCTGAAATATAGTAATATGAATTCTGAAATATAGTAATATGTCTTCTGAAATATAGTAGCGATAGAGTACGTTGAAGCGATAGAGTACATGACAGTGTCATCAGCATATAAATTAATTTGACACTTTCTTATCTCATCACCGATATTGTTTATGTAGAGAGTAAACAGTAATGGACCAAGTATAGAACCTTGTGGGACCCCTTTAACCAACTCCAATGGCTCTGACTGGATGCCGTCGACTCTAACAGCCTTCTATCCTTTAGATAGTCATGAAACCAACGACAGGCATCCAGTCCCAGTCCTATTGACGACAGCTTACCCAAAAGTATTGCATGGTCTGCAGTGTCAAAAGCTTTAGATAAATCTATGAACAAGGCGGCACAGTACTTTGTATTATCTAGGGCGTTAGTAATATAATTTATTTCAAAACCTGGGGCACTTCCGTATTGGATTTTTCTCAGGCTTTCGCCTGCAACATCAGTTCTGTTATACTCACAGACAATATCTTTACAGTTTTGTAAACGTTAGTGTTTTCTATCAAAAGCTGTCAATTATATGCATATTCTAGCATCTTGTCCTTACAAAATATCCTGTTTAAAACGGGAACGTTTTTTTCCCAAAAATGAAAATACTGCCCCTAGAGTCGCAACAGGTTTTAAGATAAGATCTATTAATGTAGATTTTTCGGGGTCTTTTGGATTAGGACGGGTAGGTATAGTTATTAGTTGAGTAAGATTTAGTTCATTACAAATATATTTTAATTTAAACGATGCTGGCATCAGCCAGTCCAGATAGAGCAGATACCGGAGCTGAGGGTGGGCGATAGAGCAGATACCGGAGCTGAGGGTGGGTCATAGAGCAGATACCAGAGCTGAGGGTGGGCGATAGAGCCGATACCGGAGCAGAGGGTGGGCGATAGAGCAGATACCGGAGCTGAGGGTGGGCGATTGAGCAGATACCGGAGCTGAGGGTGGGCGATAGAGCACATACCGGAGCTAAGGATGGGCGATACAGCAGATACCGGAGCAGAAGGTGGGCGATAGAGCAGATACCGGAGCTGAGGGTGGGCGATAAAGCAGATACCGGAGCTGAGGGTGGCAATAAACTCCCGCTAGCGTTAATAGTGCATTATGACCAAGGCCCACATTTAGAACTAAACATTCATACTGTTTCAGAACAGAAGTTGAAATGGACACAGTGACATCTAGGTTGCATTTAACATATGTGGCAATACCTCTACCTCTACCCACTCTGTCTGCTCTGTAGACATTATACCCAGCTAACAGAACATCTGAGTCCACCTCTACTCACTCTGTCATTATACCCAGCTAACAGAACATCTGAGTCTACCTCTACCCACTCTGTCTGTAGACATTATACCCAGCTAACAGAACATTTGAGTCCACCTCTACCCACTCTGTCATTATACCCAGCTAACAGAACTTCTGAGTCTACCTCTACTCACTCTGTCTGTAGACATTATACCCAGCTAACAGAACATCTGAGTCTACCTCTACCCACTCTGTCTGCTCTGTAGACATTATACCCAGCTAACAGAACATCTGAGTCTACCTCTACCCACTCTGTCTGTAGACATTATACCCAGCTAACAGAACATCTGAGTCTACCTCTACCCACTCTGTCTGTAGACATTATATCCAGCTAACAGAACATCTGAGTCTACCTCAACCCACTCTGTCATTATACCCAGCTAACAGAACATCTGAGTCCACCTCTACTCACACTGTCTGTAGACATTATACCCAGCTAACAGAACATCTGAGTCTACCTCTACCCACTCTGTCATTATACCCAGCTAATTGAACATCTGAGTCTACCTCTACCCACTCTGTCATTATACCCAGCTAACAGAACATCTGAGTCTACCTCTACCCACTCTGTCTGTAGACATTATACCCAGCTAACAGAACATCTGAGTCTACCTCAACCCACTCTGTCATTATACCCAGCTAACAGAACATCTGAGTCCACCTCTACCCACTCTGTCATTATACCCAGCTAACAGAACATATGAGTCTACCTCTACCCACTCTGTCTGTAGACATTATATCCAGCTAACAGAACATCTGAGTCTACCTCAACCCACTCTGTCATTATACCCAGCTAACAGAACATCTGAATCTACCTCTACCCACTCTGTCATTATACCCAGCTAACAGAACATCTGAGTCTAACTCTACCCACTCTGTCATTATACCCAGCTAACAGAACATCTGAGTCTACCTCTACCCACTCTGTCATTATACCCAGCTAACAGAACATCTGAGTCTACCTCTACCCACTCTGTCATTATACCCAGCTAACAGAACATCTGAGTCTACCTCTACCCACTCTGTCATTATACCCAGCTAACAGAACATCTAAGTCTACCTCTACCCACTCTGTCATTATACCCAGCTAACAGAACATCTGAGTCTACCTCTACCCACTCTGTCTGTAGACATTATACCTAGCTAACAGAACATCTGAGTCTACCTCTACCCACTCTGTCATTATACCCAGCTAACAGAACATCTGAGTCTACCTCTACCCACTCTGTCATTATACCCAGCTAACAGAACATCTGAGTCTACCTCTACCCACTCTGTCATTATACCCAGCTAACAGAACATCTGAGTCTACCTCTACCCACTCTGTCATTATACCCAGCTAACAGAACATCTGAGTCTACCTCTACCCACTCTGTCATTATACCCAGCTAACAGAACATCTGAGTCTACCTCTACCCACTCTGTCTGTAGACATTATACCTAGCTAACAGAACATCTGAGTCTACCTCTACCCACTCTGTCATTATACCCAGCTAACAGAACATCTGAGTCTACCTCTACCCACTCTGTCATTATACCTAGCTAACAGAACATCTGAGTCTACCTCTACCCACTCTGTCATTATACCCAGCTAACAGAACATCTGAGTCTACCTCTACCCACTCTGTCATTATACCCAGCTAACAGAACATCTGAGTCTACCTCTACTCACTCTGTCTGTAGACATTATACCCAGCTAACAGAACATTTGAGTCTACCTCTACCCACTCTGTCTGTAGACATTATATCCAGCTAACAGAACATCTGAGTCTACCTCAACCCACTCTGTCATTATACCCAGCTAACAGAACATCTGAGTCCACCTCTACTCACTCTGTCTGTAGACATTATACCCAGCTAACAGAACATCTGAGTCTACCTCTACCCACTCTGTCATTATACCCAGCTAACAGAACATCTGAGTCTACCTCTACCCACTCTGTCATTATACCCAGCTAACAGAACATCTGAGTCTACCTCTACCCACTCTGTCATTATACCCAGCTAACAGAACATCTGAGTCTACCTCTACCCACTCTGTCATTATACCCAGCTAACAGAACATCTGAGTCTACCTCTACCCACTCTGTCTGTAGACATTATATCCAGCTAACAGAACATCTGAGTCTACCTCAACCCACTCTGTCATTATACCCAGCTAACAGAACATCTGAATCTACCTCTACCCACTCTGTCATTATACCCAGCTAACAGAACATCTGAGTCTACCTCTACCCACTCTGTCATTATACCCAGCTAACAGAACATCTGAGTCTACCTCTACCCACTCTGTCATTATACCCAGCTAACAGAACATCTGAGTCTACCTCTACCCACTCTGTCATTATACCCAGCTAACAGAACATCTGAGTCTACCTCTACCCACTCTGCCATTATACCCAGCTAACAGAACATCTAAGTCTACCTCTACCCACTCTGTCATTATACCCAGCTAACAGAACATCTGAGTCTACCTCTACCCACTCTGTCTGTAGACATTATACCTAGCTAACAGAACATCTGAGTCTACCTCTACCCACTCTGTCATTATACCCAGCTAACAGAACATCTGAGTCTACCTCTACCCACTCTGTCATTATACCCAGCTAACAGAACATCTGAGTCTACCTCTACCCACTCTGTCATTATACCCAGCTAACAGAACATCTGAGTCTACCTCTACCCACTCTGTCATTATACCCAGCTAACAGAACATCTGAGTCTACCTCTACCCACTCTGTCATTATACCCAGCTAACAGAACATCTGAGTCTACCTCTACCCACTCTGTCTGTAGACATTATACCTAGCTAACAGAACATCTGAGTCTACCTCTACCCACTCTGTCATTATACCCAGCTAACAGAACATCTGAGTCTACCTCTACCCACTCTGTCATTATACCTAGCTAACAGAACATCTGAGTCTACCTCTACCCACTCTGTCATTATACCCAGCTAACAGAACATCTGAGTCTACCTCTACCCACTCTGTCATTATACCCAGCTAACAGAACATCTGAGTCTACCTCTACTCACTCTGTCTGTAGACATTATACCCAGCTAACAGAACCTTTGAGTCTACCTCTACCCACTCTGTCTGTAGACATTATATCCAGCTAACAGAACATCTGAGTCTACCTCAACCCACTCTGTCATTATACCCAGCTAACAGAACATCTGAGTCCACCTCTACTCACTCTGTCTGTAGACATTATACCCAGCTAACAGAACATCTGAGTCTACCTCTACCCACTCTGTCATTATACCCAGCTAACAGAACATCTGAGTCTACCTCTACCCACTCTGTCATTATACCCAGCTAACAGAACATCTGAGTCTACCTCTACCCACTCTGTCATTATACCCAGCTAACAGAACATCTGAGTCTACCTCTACCCACTCTGTCATTATACCCAGCTAACAGAACATCTGAGTCTACCTCTACCCACTCTGTCATTATACCCAGCTAACAGAACATCTGAGTCTAACTCTACCCACTCTGTCATTATACCCAGCTAACAGAACATCTGAGTCTACCTCTACCCACTCTGTCATTATACCCAGCTAACAGAACATCTGAGTCTACCTCTACCCACTCTGTCTGTAGGCATTATACCTAGCTAACAGAACATATGAGTCTACCTCTACCCACTCTGTCATTATACCCAGCTAACAGGACATCTGAGTCTACCTCTACCCACTCTGTCATTATACCCAGCTAACAGAACATCTGAGTCTACCTCTACCCACTCTGTCATTATACCCAGCTAACAGAACATCTGAGGCCACCTCTACCCACTCTGTCATTATACCCAGCTAACAGAACATCTGAGTCTACCTCTACCCACTCTGTCTGTAGACATTATACCTAGCTAACAGAACATCTGAGTCTACCTCTACCCACTCTGTCATTATACCCAGCTAACAGAACATCTGAGTCTACCTCTACCCACTCTGTCATTGTACCCAGCTAACAGAACATCTGAGTCTACCTCTACCCACTCTGTCATTATACCCAGCTAACAGAACATCTGAGTCTACCTCTACCCACTCTGTCATTATACCCAGCTAACAGAACATCTGAGTCTACCTCTACCCACTCTGTCATTATACCCAGCTAACAGAACATCTGAGTCTACCTCTACCCACTCTGTCTGTAGACATTATACCCAGCTAACAGAACATCTGAGTCTACCTCTACCCACTCTGTCTGTAGACATTATATCCAGCTAACAGAACATCTGAGTCTACCTCAACCCACTCTGTCATTATACCCAGCTAACAGAACATCTGAATCTACCTCTACCCACTCTGTCATTATACCCAGCTAACAGAACATCTGAGTCTAACTCTACCCACTCTGTCATTATACCCAGCTAACAGAACATCTGAGTCTACCTCTACCCACTCTGTCATTATACCCAGCTAACAGAACATCTGAGTCTACCTCTACCCACTCTGTCATTATACCCAGCTAACAGAACATCTGAGTCTACCTCTACCCACTCTGTCATTATACCCAGCTAACAGAACATCTAAGTCTACCTCTACCCACTCTGTCATTATACCCAGCTAACAGAACATCTGAGTCTACCTCTACCCACTCTGTCTGTAGACATTATACCTAGCTAACAGAACATCTGAGTCTACCTCTACCCACTCTGTCATTATACCCAGCTAACAGAACATCTGAGTCTACCTCTACCCACTCTGTCATTATACCCAGCTAACAGAACATCTGAGTCTACCTCTACCCACTCTGTCATTATACCCAGCTAACAGAACATCTGAGTCTACCTCTACCCACTCTGTCATTATACCCAGCTAACAGAACATCTGAGTCTACCTCTACCCACTCTGTCATTATACCCAGCTAACAGAACATCTGAGTCTACCTCTACCCACTCTGTCTGTAGACATTATACCTAGCTAACAGAACATCTGAGTCTACCTCTACCCACTCTGTCATTATACCCAGCTAACAGAACATCTGAGTCTACCTCTACCCACTCTGTCATTATACCTAGCTAACAGAACATCTGAGTCTACCTCTACCCACTCTGTCATTATACCCAGCTAACAGAACATCTGAGTCTACCTCTACCCACTCTGTCATTATACCCAGCTAACAGAACATCTGAGTCTACCTCTACTCACTCTGTCTGTAGACATTATACCCAGCTAACAGAACATTTGAGTCTACCTCTACCCACTCTGTCTGTAGACATTATATCCAGCTAACAGAACATCTGAGTCTACCTCAACCCACTCTGTCATTATACCCAGCTAACAGAACATCTGAGTCCACCTCTACTCACTCTGTCTGTAGACATTATACCCAGCTAACAGAACATCTGAGTCTACCTCTACCCACTCTGTCATTATACCCAGCTAACAGAACATCTGAGTCTACCTCTACCCACTCTGTCATTATACCCAGCTAACAGAACATCTGAGTCTACCTCTACCCACTCTGTCATTATACCCAGCTAACAGAACATCTGAGTCTACCTCTACCCACTCTGTCATTATACCCAGCTAACAGAACATCTGAGTCTAACTCTACCCACTCTGTCATTATACCCAGCTAACAGAACATCTGAGTCTACCTCTACCCACTCTGTCATTATACCCAGCTAACAGAACATCTGAGTCTACCTCTACCCACTCTGTCTGTAGGCATTATACCTAGCTAACAGAACATATGAGTCTACCTCTACCCACTCTGTCATTATACCCAGCTAACAGGACATCTGAGTCTACCTCTACCCACTCTGTCATTATACCCAGCTAACAGAACATCTGAGTCTACCTCTACCCACTCTGTCATTATACCCAGCTAACAGAACATCTGAGGCCACCTCTACCCACTCTGTCATTATACCCAGCTAACAGAACATCTGAGTCTACCTCTACCCACTCTGTCTGTAGACATTATACCTAGCTAACAGAACATCTGAGTCTACCTCAACCCACTCTGTCATTATACCCAGCTAACAGAACATCTGAGTCTACCTCTACCCACTCTGTCATTGTACCCAGCTAACAGAACATCTGAGTCTACCTCTACCCACTCTGTCATTATACCCAGCTAACAGAACATCTGAGTCTACCTCTACCCACTCTGTCATTATACCCAGCTAACAGAACATCTGAGTCTACCTCTACCCACTCTGTCATTATACCCAGCTAACAGAACATCTGAGTCTACCTCTACCCACTCTGTCATTATACCCAGCTAACAGAACATCTGAGTCCACCTCTACCCACTCTGTCATTATACCCAGCTAACAGAACATCTGAGTCTACCTCTACCCACTCTGTCATTATACCCAGCTAACAGAACATCTGAGTCTACCTCTACCCACTCTGTCATTATACCCAGCTAACAGAACATCTGAGTCTACCTCTACCCACTCTGTCATTATACCCAGCTAACAGAACATCTGAGTCCACCTCTACTCACTCTGTCATTATACCCGGCTAACAGAACATCTGAGTCTACCTCTACCCACTCTGTCTGTAGACATTATACCTAGCTAACAGAACATCTGAGTCTACCTCTACCCACTCTGTCATTATACCCAGCTAACAGAACATCTGAGTCTACCTCTACCCACTCTGTCATTATACCCAGCTAACAGAACATCTGAGTCCACCTCTACTCACTCTGTCATTATACCCAGCTAACAGAACATCTGAGTCTACCTCTACCCACTCTGTCATTATACCCAGCTAACAGAACATCTGAGTCTACCTCTACCCACTCTGTCATTATACCCAGCTAACAGAATATCTGAGTCTATCTCTACCCACTCTGTCATTATACCCAGCTAACAGAACATCTGAGTCTACCTCTACCCACTCTGTCATTATACCCAGCTAACAGAATATCTGAGTCTACCTCTACCCACTCTGTCTGTAGACATTATACCCAGCTAACAGAACATCTGAGTCTACCTCTACCCACTCTGTCTGTAGACATTATATCCAGCTAACAGAACATCTGAGTCTACCTCAACCCACTCTGTCATTATACCCAGCTAACAGAACATATGAGTCTACCTCTACCCACTCTGTCATTATACCCAGCTAACAGAACATCTGAGTCTACCTCAACCCACTCTGTCATTATACCCAGCTAACAGAACATCTGAGTCTACCTCTACCCACTCTGTCATTATACCCAGCTAACAGAACATCTGAGTCTGGAACAGAGACACAGAGCCAGAATATAGTAATATGTCTTCTGTAATATAGTAATATGACTTCTGTAATATGGTAATATGTCTTCTGTAATATTGTAATATGTCTTCTGAAATATAGTAGTATGTCTTCTGTAATATTGTATGCCTGTCTTCTGTAATATGGTAATATGTATTCTGAAATACGGTAATATGTCTTCTGTAATATAGTAATATGTCTTCTGTAATATGGTAATATGTATTCTGAAATACGGTAATATGTCTTCTGTAATATAGTAATATAGTAATATGTCTTCTGTAATATGGTAATATGTCTTCTGTAATATGGTAATATGTCTTCTGTAATATAGTAATATGTCTTCTGTAATATAGTAATATAGTAATATGTCTTCTGTAATATGGTAATATGTCTTCTGAAATATAGTAGTATGTCTTCTGTAATATTGTATGCCTGTCTTCTGTAATATGGTAATATGTCTTCTGTAATATATTAATATGTCTTCTGTAATATAGTAATATAGTAATATGTCTTCTGAAATATAGTAGTATGTCTTCTGTAATATTGTATGCCTGTCTTCTGTAATATGGTAATATGTCTTCTGAAATATGGTAATATGTCTTCTGTAATATGGTAATATGTCTTCTGTAATATGGTAATATGTCTTCTGTAATATAGTAATATGTCTTCTGTAATATAGTAATATGTCTTCTGTAATATAGTAATATGTCTTCTGTAATATAGTAATATAGTAATATGTCTTCTGTAATATAGTAATATGACTTCTGTAATATGGTAATATGTCTTCTGTAATATGGTAATATGTCTTCTGTAATATGGTAATATGTCTTCTGTAATATAGTAATATAGTAATATGTCTTCTGTAATATAGTAATATAGTAATATGTATTCTGTAATATAGTAATATGTCTTCTGTAATATGGTAATATGTCTTCTGTAATATAGTAATATGTCTTCTGTAATATAGTAATATGTCTTCTGTAATATGGTAATATGTCTTCTGTAATATAGTAATATGTCTTCTGTAATATAGTAATATAGTAATATGTCTTCTGTAATATGGTAATATGTCTTCTGTAATATAGTAATATGTCTTCTGTAATATAGTAATATGTCTTCTGTAATATAGTAATATAGTAATATGTCTTCTGCAATATGGTAATATGTCTTCTGTAATGTAGTAATATGTCTTCTGTAATATAGTAGTATGTCTTCTGTAATATAGTAATATGTCTTCTGTAATATAGTAATATGTCTTCTGTAATATAGTAATATAGTAATATGTCTTCTGTAATATAGTAATATGTCTTCTGTAATATAGTAATATAGTAATATGTCTTCTGAAATATATTAGTATGTCTTCTGTAATATTGTATGCCTGTCTTCTGTAATATGGTAATATGTCTTCTGAAATATGGTAATATGTCTTCTGTAATATAGTAATATGTCTTCTGTAATATGGTAATATGTCTTCTGTAATATAGTAATATAGTAATATGTCTTCTGTAATATAGTAATATGTCTTCTGTAATATAGTAATATAGTAATATGTCTTCTGTAATATAGTAATATGACTTCTGTAATATGGTAATATAGTAATATGTCTTCTGTAATATGATAATATGTCTTCTGTAATATAGTAATATGTCTTCTGAAATATAGTAGTATGTCTTCTGTAATATTGTATGCCTGTCTTCTGTAATATGGTAATATGTCTTCTGAAATATGGTAATATGTCTTCTGTAATATAGTAATATAGTAAGTAATATGTCTTCTGTAATATGGTAATATGTCTTCTGTAATATAGTAATATAGTAATATGTCTTCTGTAATATGGTAATATGTCTTCTGTAATATAGTAATACGTCTTCTGTAATATAGTAATATGTCTTCTGTAATATAGTAATATAGTAAGTAATATGTCTTCTGTAATATAGTAATATAGTAAGTAATATGTCTTCTGTAATATGGTAATATGTCTTCTGTAATATAGTAATATAGTAATACGTCTTCTGTAATATGGTAATACGTCTTCTGTAATATAGTAATATGTCTTCTGTAATATGGTAATATAGTAATACGTCTTCTGTAATATGGTAATACGTCTTCTGTAATATGGTAATATGTCTTCTGTAATATGGTAATATGTCTTCTGTAATATGGTAATATGTCTTCTAAAATATAGTAGTATGTCTTCTGTAATATTGTATTCCTGTCTTCTGTAATATGGTAATATGTCTTCTGAAATATGGTAATATGTCTTCGGTGAGGGTGAATTCATTAAAGAATGTTTAATTTACTTTATTTTGCCCCGACAACAAAGAGCTGTTTGAAAATGTTTCCTTTTCAAGACGAACAGTGACTTGGCGTGTTGAGGACTCAAGTCCTTTTGCTCACCTGACCTAGAATTCCTTAAAATCAAATGTTGACCGCATTATCTACCAAGAGAATTCTCTTCGATTATAATCACAGCCGTATATATTCCCCCCCAAGCAGACACATTGATGGCCCTGAATGAACTTCATTGGACTCCATGTAAACTGGAAAGCATATATCCTGAGGCTGCATTCATTGTAGCTGGGGATTTTAACAAGGCTAATGTGAAAACAAGACTCCCTACATTTTATCAGCATATCGAATACAATCATATCGAAGGCAATCAAACAAGCTAAGCGTCAGTATAGAGACAAAGTAGAGTCGCAATTCAACTGCTCAGACCTGAGAGGCATGTGACAGGGTCTACAGTCAATCACGGACTACAAAAAGAAATCCAGCCCCTTCGCGGACCACAATGTCCTGCTCCCAGGCAAACTAAACAACATCTTTGCTCGCTTTGAGGACAATACAGTGCCAACGACACGGCCCACTACCAAAACCTGCGGGCTCTCCTTCACTACAGCCAACATGAGTAAAGCATTTAAATGTGCTAACCCTCGCAAGGCTGCCGGCCCTGACGGCATCTCTAGCCACGTCCTCAGAGCATGCGCAAACCAGCTGGCTGGTGTGTTTACGGACATATTCAATCAATCCTTATCCCAGTCTGCTGTTCCCACATGCTTCAAGAGGGCCACCATGGTTCCTGTTCCCAAGAAAGCTAAGGTAACTGAGCTAAATGACTAGCACTCATCTCCGTCATCATGAAGTGCTTTGAGAGACTAGTCAAGGATCATATCACCTCCACCCTACCTGACACCCTAGACCCACTTCAGTTTTCATACCGCCCCAGTAGGTCCACAGAAGACGCAATCACAATCACACTGCACACTGCCCTAACCCATCTGGACAAGAGGAATACCTATGTGAGAATGCTGTTCATCGACTACAGCTCAGCATTTAATACCATAGTACCCTCCAAACTCATCATTAAGCTTGAGACCCAGGGTCTCGACCCTGCCCTGTGAAACTGGGTCCTGGACTTGCTGACGGGCCATCCCCAGGTGGTGAGGGTAGGAAACAACATCTCCATCCCGCTGATCCTCAACACTGGGGCCCCACAAGGGTGCGTTCTCAGCCCCTTCCTGTACTCCCTGTTCACCCACGACTGCATGGCCATGCACACCTTCAACTCAATCATCAACTTTGCAGATGACACTACAGTGGTAGGCCTGATTACCAACAACAACAAGACTGCCTAAAGGGAGGAGGTGAGGGCCCTCGGAGTGTGGAGTCAGGAAAATAACCTCACTCTCAATGTCAACAAAACAAAGGAGATGGTTGTGGACTTCAGGAAACAGCAGAGGGAGCACCCTCCTATCCACATCGACGGGACAGTAGTGGAGAAGGTGGAAAGTTTTAAGTTCCTCGGCATACACATCACGGACAAACTGAAATGGTCCACCCACACAGACAGTGTGGTGAACCTCAGGAGGCTGAAGGCTGAAGAAGGCTGAAGAATTTTGGCTTGTCACCAAAAACACTCACAAACTTTTACAGATGCACAATCGAGAGCATCCTGTCGGGCTGTATCACCGCCTGGTACGGCAACTGCTCTTCCCACAACCTTAAGGCTCTCCAGAGGATATTGAGGTCTGCACAGCACATCACCGAGGGCAAACTACCTGCCCTCCAGGACACCTACACCACCCGATGTCACAGGAAGGCCAAAAAGTTCATCAATGACAACAACCACCCGAGCCACACTACTCATCTCATATGTACATATACCCCCAAAGCCAATTCCTCCTTTGGTCGTCTTTCTTTCCAGTTCTCTACTGCCAATGACTGGAACAAACTGCAAAAATCTCTGACGCTGGAGACTCATATCTCCCTCACTAGCTTTAAGCACCAGCTGTCAGAGCAGCTCACAGATCACTGCACCTGTACATAGCCCATCTGTAAACAGCCCATCTATCTACCTACCTCATCCCCATACAGTACTTATTTATTTATCTTGCTCTTTTTATTTATTTATTTATCTTTATTTATCTTGCTCCTTTGCACCCCAGTATCTCTACTTGCACATTCATCTTCTGCACATCTACCATTCCAGTGTTTAATTGCTATATTGTAATTACTTCGCCACTATGGCCTATTTATTGCCTTAACTCCCTTATCTTACCTCATTTGCACTCACTGTATATATACTTTTTGTTTCCTTTTGTTCTACTGTATTATTGACTATGTTTTGTTTATTCCATGTGTAACTCTTTCTTGTTGTATGTGTCGAACTGCTTTGCTTTATCTTGGCCAGGTCGCAGTTGTAAATGAGAACTTGTTCTCAACTGGCCTACCTGGTTAAATAAAGGTGTTCTCAACTAGCCTACCTGGTTAAATAAAGGTGTTCTCAACTAGCCTACCTGGTTAAATAAAGGTGTTCTCAACTAGCCTACCTGGTTAAATAAAGGTGAAATAAAAATAAGTAAAAAATACTGTACTCTATACCATCATATATATTTTTATGTACATATTCTTATTCATTCCTTTACACTTGTGTGTGTGTATAAGGTAGTTGTTATGAAATTGTTAGATTACTTGTTAGATATTACTGCATGGTCGGAACCAGAAGCACAAGCATTACGCTACACTCGCATTAACATCTGCTAACCCATGTGTATGTGACCAATAACATTTCATTTGAGTAGCCGTTACAGTGAAATGTTTACTTACAAGCTCTTAACCAACAATTCAGTTTTAATAAAAACTGCATTCCAAAAAAAGAAGTAAGAGATAAGAATAACAAATAGAGCAGCACTAAATAACAATAATGGGGCTATATACAGGGGGTACCGGTACAGAGTCAATGTGGAGGCTATATACAGGGGGTACCGGTACAGAGTCAATGTGGAGCTATATACAGGGGGTACCGGTACAGAGTCAATGTGGAGGCTATGTACAGGGGGTACAGGTACAGAGTCAATGTGGAGGCTATATACAGGGGGTACCGGTACAGAGTCAATGTGGAGGCTATATACAGGGGGTATCGGTACAGAGTTAATGTGGAGGATATATACAGGGGGTACCGGTACAGAGTCAATGTGGAGGTTATATACAGGGGGTAAAGGTACAGAGTCAATGTGGAGGCTATATACAGGGGGTACCGGTACAGAATCAATGTGGAGGCTATATACAGGGGGTACCGGTACAGAGTCAATGTGGAGGTTATATACAGGGGGTAAAGGTACAGAGTCAATGTGGAGGCTATATACAGGGGGTACCGGTACAGAATCAATGTGGAGGCTATATACAGGGGGTACCGGTACAGAGTCAATGTGGAGGCTATATACAGGGGGGTACCGCTACAGAGTCAATGTGGAGGCTATATACAGGGGGTACCGGTACAGAGTCAATGTGTAGGCTATATACAGGGTATTACGGTACAGAGTCAATGTGGAGGCTATATACAGGGGGTACCGGTACAGAGTCGATGTGGAGGCTATATACAGGGGGTACCGGTACAGAATCAATGTGGAGGCCATATACAGGGGGTACCGGTACAGAGTCAATGTGGAGGCTATATACAGGGGGGTACCACTACAGAGTCAATGTGGAGGCTATATACAGGGGTACCGGTACAGAGTCAATGTGGAGGCTATTTACAGGGTGTTACGGTACAGAGTCAACGTGGAGGCTATATACAGGGGGTACAGGTACAGAGTCAATGTGGAGGCTATAAATCAAATCAAATCAAATGTATTTATATAGCCCTTCGTACATCAGCTGATATCTCAAAGTGCTGTACAGAAACCCAGCCTAAAACCCCAAACAGCAAGCAATGCAGGTGTAGAAGCACGGTGGCTAGGAAAAACTCCCTGGAAAGGCCAAAACCTAGGAAGAAACCTAGAGAGGAACTAGGCTATGTGGGGTGGCCAGTCCTCTTCTGGCTGTGCCGGGTGGAGATTATAACAGAACATGGCCAAGATGTTCAAATGTTCATAAATGACCAGCATGGTCCAATAAGGCAGAACAGTTGAAACTGGAGCAGCAGCACGGCCACGGACAGAGTCAATGTGGAGGCTATATACAGGGGGTACCGGTACAGAGTCAACGTGGAGGCTATATACAGGGGTGTACCGGTACAGAGTCAATGTGGAGGCTATATACAGGGGGTACCGGTACAGAGTCAATGTGGAGGCTATATACAGGGGGTACCAGTACAGAGTCAATGTGGAGGCTATATACAGGGGGTACCGGTACAGAGTCAACGTGGAGGCTATATACAGGGGGGTACCGGTACAGAGTCAATGTGGAGGCTATATACAAGGGATACAGGTACAGAGTCAACATGCTGGGGCAACAGTGTCAAGATAATTGAGGTAAGCACATTTTTAAAAGACAAGGTAAAGGATTTCACCTATTTCTCCTTGGCCCTGGATCAGAGCAATGATGCACCTGACACGGCTCAGTTGTTGATAATCTTACGAGGTCATAACCCCAGACTTTGAAATTACAGAGGAGCTTGCTTCAGTGCAGTCAATGAAGTGCACAACCACAGGGAAATGTTTATTGGAGTAGGTTAACAAACGTGTGGCAAAGCTGGGACTTGAAAAGTTATCCTGTGTGACCACTGTTGGGTGCCCAAACTTAACAGGAAAAAACGTTAACCTTTTGAAAAGGATACAACATCAAGTAGCTGAGCTGAACCCAGATCAGACAATTATTTTCCTGCATTGCATTATTCATCAGGAGGTGCTCTGTTAATGTGTTCTGAAAATGAGCCATGTTGTGGATACAGTAACTAAAGTGGCAAACTTCCCAAGAGCAAAATCTTTAAACCACAGGCAGTTTGTCTCACTTGTACAGCCTTGTCAAAGCCTTCAAGGGAGAATTACTACTCCTGACCTGTCAAGTAGAAGCCAACAATCTCACCCACCTTCCGACACTACTAGTCTGTTCCCTATCAGATGACAACAATCTCCCCCACCTTCCGACACTACTAGTCTGTTCCCTATCAGATGACCAGCGGGAGAAGTATACATCGCTGCTGTGTGCTTTGAATGGTGTGTTTTCTCATTGTTTTGAGGATTTCAAAGCGTTGGAAAATGACATGCTGATGGTTTCCTCTCCTTTCACCTTCAATGTGGATAACACTCCCACTGACCTGCAACTTGAGCTTATCCATCTTCAGTCTGATGCAGTGATTGGAGAACTATTCAAAACAATGCCACTGACGAGGTTCTATGCATCTCTCGATGAACAAAGCTTTCCAAAGATTAGGAGTCATGCTCAGAAGATGTTTGTACTGTTTGGGTCAACCTATGTCTGTGAACAGACATTTTCAGTGATGAAATATAACAAGTCAAGGCGCAGATAATCTCTTACTGACTCTCACCTCTCAGCAATCCTGCACATAGCGACATCAGAAACTATACCTGATTTCTCTGCTCTAGTCCTTCCAGTTCTCTGCTGCCAATGACTGGAACGAATGTCAAAAATCTCCCTCACAAACTTTAAGCATCAGCTGTCAGAGCAGCTCACAGATCATTGCATCTGTAAACAGCCCATCTGTAAACAGCCCATCTGTAAACAGCCCATCTGTAAACAGCCCATCCAACTACCGCTTCCCCATATTGTTATTTGTTTTTTGTTCCTTTGCACCCCAGTATCTCTACTTGCACATTCATCTTCTGCACGTCTATCATTCCAGTATTTAATTGCTAAATTGTAATTACTTCGCCACTACAGCCTATTTATTGCCTTACCTCCCTAATCTTACCTCATTTGCACTCACTGTACATAGACTTTCCTATTGTGTTATTGTTTGTTTATTCCATGTGTAACTCTGTGTTGTTGTTTGTGTCTCACTGCTTTGCTTTATCTTGGCCAGGTCGCAACTGGCCTACCTGGTTAAATAAAGGTGAAATAAATAAAATAGCCAATGCCCATCAGAGACTTCACTTCTCACACTGATTGAGTAGTTTAAATGTGATATTGAGCTCTCTCTCCTTGTGTTTTTGTGCATTACCGTTAACAAGAGTTCTGTCCGTGGTGCTGAATGCGCAGTGTACTTTTACCTAGATCTTCATAATGAAAAGACCTACCAAAAGGAGAACTTGGATGTGGTTTATTTCTGTGCATGTTAAAACACTAAAGTAAGTTGCATATCTGGATGTGATTTACAGTAGATATATCTGTCAACACAGTCATACACATTATGTATAATCCTGTAATATGATTCTGGCCCGCGATGGCAAAAAATATATTCTAATATGGCCCTCCATGGAAAATAATTGCCCAGGCCTGTTCTAGTTAGTAACTTACAGTAGCTGTATTCCAGGCCTGTTCTAGTTAGTAACTTACAGTAGCTGTATTCCAGGCCTGTTCTAGTTAGTAACTTACAGTAGCTGTATTCCAAGCCTGTTCTAGTTAGTAACTTACAGTAGCTGTATTCCAGGCCTGTTCTAGTTAGTAACTTACAGTAGCTGTATTCCAGGCCTGTTCTAGTTAGTAACTTACAGTAGCTGTATTCCAGGCCTGTTCTAGTTAGTAACTTACAGTAGCTGTATTCCAGGCCTGTTCTAGTTAGTAACTTACAGTAGCTGTATTCCAGGCCTGTTCTAGTTAGTAACTTACAGTAGCTGTATTCCAGGCCTGTTCTAGGGCGTGTAAAATGGTCAGAGTGAGGTGTTCTCTCACTTGTGTCTGGAAGTAGCTAGCTAGCAAGCTAGGAAACATTAAACAGTTAGCTTTTGTGCTTGACAGGCTAGGCAACATTAACCTGTTAGTGATGGTGCTTGACTGCTGTTAGGTAAGAATACTCGGATCAAGCCTTCTCCTCGGCTAGAGCGTCCAGTTCGCTCCTGAGAGCAAAACGCTCTGAATATACAAATGGACAATCTGACAAGGCTCTGAATTGAGGAACTCCTAGAGCACTCTGACTCTCCAGTGAATTTAGGAACTCCTAGAGCACTCTGACTCTCCAGTGAATTTAGGTACACACCCATAGTTTGAATCTTTCTCTCTCCTCTATGTAGTGTGTCTGGGGTGTGACTCTCTCTCTGTCTCCTCTATGTAGAGTGTGTCTGGGGTGTGACTCTCTGTCTCCTCTATGTAGAGTGTGTCTGGGGTGTGACTCTCTCTCTGTCTCCTCTATGTAGAGTGTGACTGGGGTGTGACTCTCTCTCTGTCTCCTCTATGTAGAGTGTGTCTGGGGTGTGACTCTCTCTGTCTCCTCTATGTAGAGTGTGACTGGGGTGTGACTCTGTCTCCTCTATGTAGAGTGTGTCTGGGGTGTGACTCTCTGTCTCCTCTATGTAGAGTGTGTCTGGGGTGTGACTCTCTCTCTGTCTCCTCTATGTAGAGTGTGTCTGGGGTGGTGGAGTGTCTGAAGATCATCACGAGGACCAACTCTCTGAGGATTGCTGACTATGCTTTCAGACTGGCCAGGGAGAGAGGTCGTCGTAGGGTCACCGCTGTCCACAAGGCCAACATCATGTCAGTGATACTCAGTAAATGTGCATGTTAGTTAATTAGTTAGTTAGTTTGTTAATGCGTTAGTTAGCAAGTTAGTTAATTCATTAGTTAACTAGTTAGTTAATTAGTTGGTTAGCTTGGTATAAAAACAGTGCTTCTTAGTGTGTTTGATTGAATCTGTGTGTGTGTTTTGCATTCATTTGCTGTCTGATTATAAATCTGTGTGTGTGTGTGTGTGTGTGTGTGTGTGTGTGTGTGTGTGTTTAACAGGAAGCTAGGTGATGGTCTGTTCCTACAGTGTTGTAAGGAGGTTGCCGCGGGTTATCAAGACATCGCCTTCGATGCCATGATCGTGGACAACACCACCATGCAGGTATACTAAACACTTTTAGAAAAAAGGGTTTGAAAAGGGTTTGTCGGCTGTTCCCATAGGATAACACATTTTTGGATCCAGGTAGAACCCTCTGTGGAAAGGGTTCGACATTGAACCCAAAAGGTTCTACTTGGAACCGAAAAGGGTTCTTCAAAGGATTCTCTTATGGGGACAGACGAAAAACTATTTTAGGTTCTAGACACCACCATGCAGGTAACCATAGCAACATCACTACTACACCATGCCGGTAACCATAGCAACATCACTACGACACATTGTAGATAACTATAGCAACATCACTACTACACCTTGCAGGTAGCCATAGCAACATCGCTACTACACCATGCAGGTAACCATAGCAACATCACTACGACACATTGTAGATAACTATAGCAACATCACTACTACAACTTGCAGGTAACCATAGCAGCATCACTACTACACCTTTCAGGTAACCATAGCAACATTACTACGACACCGTGTAGGTAACCATAGCAGCATCACTACTACACCTTGCAAGTATCCATAGCAACATCACTACTACCTAATCAAATTGGATAATAAATAGTGTGTGTGTGTGTGTGTGTGTGTGTGTGTGTGTGTGTGTGTGTAGCTGGTGTCTAAGCCGCAGCAGTTTGACGTGATGGTGATGCCTAATCTCTATGGTAATGTGGTGAGCAACGTGTGTGCTGGTCTGGTGGGGGGGCCGGGACTCGTTCCAGGAGCCAACTACGGGACGGACTACGCTGTGTTCGAGTGTGTATGTACACAGGGGGTGTGGGTAGATGGGGCTGTGGATAGCTGGGGTGTGGGTGTAGCTGGGGGTGTGGACAGCTGGGGGTGTGGGTGTAGCTGGGAGGGGGGGGGTGTAGCTGGGGGTGTGGATAGCTGGGGGTGAGGATAGCTGGGGGTGTGGATAGCTGGGGTTGTGTGTAGCTGGGGGTGTGGACAGCTGGGGGTGTGGGTGTAGCTGGGAGGGGGGGGGGTGTAGCTGGGGGTGTGGATAGCTGGGGGTGAGGATAGCTGGGGGTGTGGATAGCTGGGGGTGAGGATAGCTGGGGGTGTGGATAGCTGGGGGTGTGGATAGCTGGGGTTGTGTGTAGCTGGGGGTGTCTATAACTGGGGGTGTGGATAGCTGGGGGTGAGGATAGCTAGGGGTGAGGATAGCTGAGGGTGTATATAGCTGAGGGTGTATATAGCTGAGGGTGTAGATAGCTGGGGGTGTAGATAGCTGGGGGTGAGGATAGCTGAGGGTGTATATAGCTGAGGGTGTAGATAGCTGAGGGTGTGGATAGCTGGGGGTGAGGATAGCTGGGGGTGTGGATAGCTGAGGGTGTGGATAGCTGGGGGTGTGGATAGCTGGGGTGAGGATAGCTGAGGGTGTAGATATCTGAGGGTGTAGGTAGCTGAGGGTGTGGATAGCTGGGGGTGTGGATAGCTGGGGGTGTGGATAGCTGGGGGTGAGGATAGCTGGTGGTGAGGATAGCTGAGGGTGTAGATATCTGAGGCTGTAGGTAGCTGAGGGTGTGGATAGCTGGGGGTGTGGATAGCTGGGGGTGTGTGTAACTGGGGGTGTGGATCGCTGGGGGTGTGGATAGCTGGGGGTGTGTGTAACTGGGGGTGTGGATAGCTGGGGGTTTGGATAGCTGGGGGTGTGGATAGCTGGGGGTGTGTGTAACTGGGGGTGTGGATAGCTGGGGGTGTGGATAGCTGAGGGTGTAGGTAGC